>NW_024427322.1:25000-51049 GCF_017639655.2 Falco naumanni | reverse complement strand
GAGATCTTCACATGGATATACAATGCCATGGAAGTAGGTCTTAGAAAAGAATCGGAGTTTTAGATTCTTAGCCATGCTCAGAATTACTTAATGGTCTCTGGCAATAGAAATTAATAGTCTTTGCTTCACAGAAAGTAATACCAGACAGTCTGAGGTTAAGGACAAAGTTTGTCTTCCCACTTGGCAATGGTGAAGACTTAGCTCATTTCTTTATTCTCCTTTTGCTCAGGCACAGTCCAGTGAAGCTGCTTAGTGTATACTGTAAGTAAAAGAAGAAACGGTGAATTTAAACATTTATTTCTCCCTATTTAAATATAACTTCTGAAAAGTTCTAACAATTACCTAAAGATACCACATCCTCTCAACAGAAATTCAGTATATATTTTTTTATTTTAAAATATTGCCATTGATGGTCCAAATCACTATATCACTTGAGCTTTAGTTCCTGTATCTACTACTGTGTTTGTATTTTTAAGATGTTATAATATTTCCAACTACAGCATCTTTCTAAACACAACTCCCAAGTGTGTGGTGATTTCTGTAATGCAGACATTTAGTCATGGCACAATATGGTATTTGAGAGGAAAAACAGTGTAGGGGTAAGCATCACATTGACAAGGTGGGCAATGTTGGGGGACGCTGACAAATCTGCAAAAGAACAAGTGCCCCGTAATTCATGTGAACAGGACAGGTATTAAAAGGTCAGATGTCGTAGTCAGAAAGGAGTTTCTAAAAAACGTAACTTTTGCCTCTGCAATTACATTTCCAGTAGATCCTTCCACTTTGATCAGACACCGGATTGATTACGACAGTTCCAATTTCACTTTAATCTTAGCAAATTGTTCTGCTATTATATTGTTAGACCAGAGGAAGATTCTGCCATCCAGTGGTGAAAAATTGCTCTTTTACTTTAAGGCCACAGCTTATACTAAAACCATGCTATACTTTTAATCAAACGGGCATGTCTGGGTGACTGTAAGAACTTCCCTTTCTTTTGCTCCTGGACCAACAAAGACAACCATTTTACAGGGCAGTACACATCCACTGGTAAAACTCGCGGGGATGCAATTTGTGTGCAGACGTTGCACGCTGTCAGTACCTGGCTTTGCTCTCTCGTTAGTGCATTTGGTGTTGTTACCCAGACAGCTTAGGACACATGTACCATGTTTACCATGTGCCACCAGTGTGTGTTTGGACGAGTCCAGGGCTGGTGTAGTCCTGCCACCAGCCTATGCCACAGGCCCCAGGATGGAGGGGAGATCACATGTGGAAACATCTTCTGCCCAGGCAGGGAAGAACGGAGCCGCATGCTGAGCCTGGCTCAGCTCACGCTCGTCCTTTTCCTACCGCAGCAGGCAATGCCGAGAGTCGGTCTTGGACCATTTATAGAAAAGACACTTAGCAATATGCAAATGCATATCACAGTTTCCCAACAATTTACCACTGCATCCCCATTTAATAACGTGCATAACCAAAGGCAGAGTTGGACCTTTGCTGCTGTGGGTGCTGGAAGAGTGGACACATGGTGACACATGACAGACTCTCAGCCTGCTTCTGTGCAAGTTCTCGGAGTTGCGCGGCACTGCACCAGGAACATGGATCCCTGTTGTGCCCTGTGCAGAAAGGGCATGCTGGCTTTACTGTTCAGTCTGCAACACGTAAGGAAATAGCCAATTTTTGAAAGTAACGAGCGGCATTTCTGGAGGTGAACATTACCCAGCCGTGGTGCCCACGGTGGGTAAACCACCCATGAGCCATGTGGGGTGGGGTGGCTCAGCAGAGCCATAAAACAGCCCTGCCAAGTCCTAGGGTGAAACACACGGCAAAACACTGAATGGGACTCCACCCCACCACAGATCAGGTGTAAAACGTGTCACTCTGTGCAACAGAACACAGCTGGGTAGGTCACATTTTTCATGTGAGAGAGATGGCGGCTTTGCTGAGCAGCCGTCTCCTGAAATACGCCAAGCAGAAGACGGAAACAAGGAGAACTGAAAGAATCAATGCAGAAGGCGACAATAGAATTAATCAGAACTGCCATGGTGCCCAGCGCCAGGAGAAGGCCCAGATCCCAGCTTGGTCCTGTCAACAGAAGCAAACCAGGAGAAGGTCAATATCCCCCCTTTCTGGGGGGGCTGCCATGCACAACACTTGCTTTGGAAGCGATCACGATTAATTACTCCTCCAATTAAGCCCTGTGTCTGCCACCCCAAGAGGGGCTGCCGAGCAGCCGGAGCTTTCTTTGAGCCTCGGAGCAGAAGGGGATTGCCCACACCTCCTCAGGGCACAGCACAGCAGCCAAGGGACACGCAGAAGACTAATGAGACCATGCTGTGACAATGTTGGTGGCAGGCAAGGGGAACTCGAATTTCTGCCTGGTGCCAGTACTCTCATGGTCCTAAATACACTTCACAGACCTGGAAAAATGATTTGTTTTACCAGATGTGGCCTAGTAGTAGAGGTTCGCTCGTTTTGGATATCCCAAAGAGCTAGGTGACCTGGTCCTTAGCCTAATGCTTGAGCAAAGGGTGGACAGAAAAATATGTTTAGTACCCTTAAATGTATGAAGCCTTAGTATTTTGAATATTGCATTCGCTTATCATTTGCTCCTCATCCCAAGAACACCAACAAGGTGTCTGCACTATTCTGCCTGGCCGCTTGTAAGAAGCAGCTTTGAGTATCCTCTTGTTACCCAAAATTATGTTGGGAAAGTACTCAGAAGCATTTTGGGGTGGAAGACACCAGCAGCACAGGAGCACAGACTGCTCAAATATCTCCTTCCCTCTGGGAGGACACAGACCTGCACTAGCTGTTGTAGGAAAGGACAGTCCTGGTGTCCCTGTGCTGGAAGCAAGAGGGGTGGTGGCAGCAGCCTGCCCTCTTCCAGTACCACCACAGCCAGGACATGCCTCACAGACTAACACGCCTAAACTTAGGTGTTTTCATATAGGTGTGAAGCGCAGTTGGGCTGACCTGGTGTAGACATCTCTTTTAGGGTGCACTGAACAGTCCTCAGACTGCCTTGACGAGATCTCTATTGCCAACAAGAGAAGATGAGCTGCCACCCTTGCAGAAGGCACCTGCATGTGGGCATATAAATTTACATGTCCAAGTCTGGATCCTGATAGGGATCTCAACAGCCAGCAGGGCTGGAGTGCCTAAATACGTCAGGCAGACCTCCATCTGCCAGGGTCTGGAACGGGGAAACCACCAAGTGAATGAGATGTAGGCAATGCAGGGCTACTCGGCCTTTCCAGCGCAGGGCTGAGAGGCAGCCCACGTCAGGACTGCCTCTACGGGCTTGTTAAGCCTCCGTGTTAAGGCCTTGTGCTTCACTTTGCACAAGTTTTCTGAGGCTTTCTTTTCACGTACAACCTCTTGAAATATTGATTGGGGGAGTGCTGAATTTGCTCACCTGTCATTAGGAGAGCTGTAGGTGGGTGGACTGAAGACTGCTTGGGGCTCTCAGGCAATTTCTGTCAAAGAAACTATTTTTCAAGCCAAAATGGCACATTTGTGTTGACTTACATGTGTGTGTGTGTGTAAAGGAAAATTTTCCCCTGGATTTGGCTTTAGAGATAGTGAACTGCCCTCGCAGAAAATTGATAGCATTTACCTTAAAAAAAAAAAAAAAAAGAGATTATGAAACTTCAGCATGGGACAGGTTTTCCCCTTCTAATGTATTGTATTCAAGTGCTGAGCTTGTTTTTATTTTCCATTCAGAGTTTAGCTGGTATCTTCACTGCAGGGAGAAAAAAGTATTATGAGCAAAGATGTAACTAGTCAAAGAGAAGACACAACCGAGCCATCTTTCGTATCTAGTATCCAGGTAGATAAACCATCAATGGATGAAGAAATTAATTTGAAATAGATTAAATCCCTGACTCTGCCGTGCTTACTTGAGAGCCAGTTCCACTTACAGAAAGATAGGCAAGCACGAGCTCTTTCTCTGCACAGAAGCAAATCTTCCTGCAGCAGACATGCTTTAAGAGAGAACTGCATCTACCAAAGACATTTTTGGCTGTGGGATTCATATTTTCCACAAGGTGCTGCTCCTATGGAGCTTTATTCCCGCAACTTTATCCTCACAAGACAGGTTCTTTTGACTAAAGTTATACACGTGCTTAATCAAGTACAGAACAAGACAGCGTTTATTCACTATTTTTATAAAGCAATTATGAATGACTCACTTGCATGTGATTTGTTCGGTAAGAATTATGAGCCTTTTACCTCTCTTCTGGTAATGTGAGAGAGCTTTGCTTTTTGATTTATAGTCATTTTCTTGGGAGGACCAGTTCCATAGGAAAACGACCAAATACTTGTCTTTTTCCATACCAGATATTTTTCAGGACTACCCTCTCCCTCCTTTCTGAGTGATGACCCCACTAACCAGAGCAGTCCAACCCCTGTCAGATGAGCATCAGGTCTGCCTGAATGCTGGGCACAGTCTGGGAAAAGCACAGCAGAAGACACTCTTGGCTGCGTTTGGACCTGCTTCGTGCAGTTTTCCTTATCAAGCAGAGGGCAATGCAGCTCACAGAAGAAATTGCAGAACCAGAGTTTCTGCCGGCAGATGCCATCAATGTCAGCAGAATGACATCCTCGGAGAATTGAAACTTTTCAAAAGTAGAGATATTTTAAAGACTATTTTAAGAAGGTTTGAAAAGCAAACACTGCTCCAAACACTTGATACTCTCTGTTTCCAAGAAGTCAGGAAAATCTGAATTCCAGAAATGGGTTATTTCCTTTTTTCGGAAAAAATGAGCTGGCAAAGATGTTGGATACCAGGGAGGGAAAGCAGACAGATATTGGTATTATTTTGTCTGAATAGCATTCATGCCCCAAGGAATTGCTTTATTTCTGCATTACTAGCAGTAGAGTAAGATCAAATGGAATTTTTAAAGGAACCAAGTAGGAAATGTGAAACAATGGCCTGCTTAACCCTCCAACAAAAGCTCAAACCTCATCCTGCTAGGTTTGGTGACATTGCTGTTTTACCAAGGGTGAGATATTGGAGATCAAAGGTCTTCATTAATTCTAAAAACTGCCTTACTGGGAGCAAGGAGGAGGCTGAGCTGTCAGTGGGGTCACCGTACCAGCAGTCCAAATGAAGTCACTGAGATTTCTGGTGAAGTAATAGTCTGTTCATCCCCAATAGGGATATGACAATCTAGTATAAAAACATGGCATTCTTTAAAGCTGCTGTAAAGATAAGTGGTGTTTGGTTGTCACTCATTATTAACATCATGAAATGATACATACAATCATAAGAAAAATTATCACCAAAGTCTAAAAAGGAAAGTGGGACCAAGCTTGTTCCCTCAGATGGGTGAAGTACACTCAGAGACAATGCAGATTAATCTGCCGGTGACGGGGCACTATCATTTGCCTACACCACAGTAAGTAGTTTCAAAGGTTAGCAAGGAGATGGCGAAAGGGTGAGAGAGCAGAAAATGTGAAGAGAGAGCAATAATGTGAAGAATTCCTCTTGATCAACCACTAAAGGGAAAACTCTGGACTGCTCAAAGTTTCTGCTGGTTTCCGCAAAGTGCTGACAGGACTGTGCGTTCTGCTCCTCTTCACTCCAAGGTCATTGGACTGGCAAGTGGACTGACTTCCTTAATTCACTTTTCTAGTGTAACCACCTGGAAACGTGGGATGGGGTATAACACATAATGACAAGTGCTTGCATCTTGCTGAATTTTTTTTTTTCAGGATACGTTTCAATAGATGGACACAAACAAACGCTGCCGCTGCTTCCTTTCTAGCAAGGGTTAGTTACAGTTTACACAGAAATCCACTCCCAGCACCGTTGCTGCAGGCATCTTCTGAAACATGTTTATTCTCATGACTGTAACATGTAACAAGCCTGTGTCGAGGATTGAACACTTCTGCAACCTTTTTTGTCATCAGCAAGAGGCCTCGACTGCAAATTTCAAATTTGATCTAAATATCCAAAAATCTGAAGCTGCTTAAATCTGTTGTTTTGTTCAAAGCAGTTTTATATAGCAAACTTCAGATCAGCTAGGTGATACGATTTTTCCTAGCTGGAGAATGGTGTTTTCATTTGTGCCCATCCATTCCATGGCAAGTCATCTACCAAAAGTAATGTGCATCCATGAAGAAACCAGTCTGTGTCTTCTGTTGCTTTCAAGTTGATTACAGAGGCAGATACTGTGGAGTCTCTTCAAGTCCTCCCACCTAAATCTGGCATACAAGCTCCAAAATGCAGTGAAACAATCAAGAATTGTTCCCTCCAAATCCATGACAACTTTTACCTGCTAGTCAGACCAGGACACGAAGATGTCTAAAACAAAAACGCACCATGCAAACCCGAATAGCTCATATGGGTTAAAGATAGCTCCAGTGACCAGAAAGGAAAGGCCCTCCCTTGCATGTAGCCCTGCCTGTCTTTTCTTTATTATTTACCCTGCCCAAATTTTCACTAATGGAAGGACTTACTCCTGTGCAGGCAAAAACAGGAAAGGCCTTGTTGAAAAAAAGCAGATCTGCTAGCCATCATCAGTATTCTCAAGGACAGATGGGCCCACAAAATATGCTCTATATACTTTTTGACCATTGCAGTCAAAAGAGGAAAGAACATTTTCTCTGCAAGTGAACAAGATGCTGACACACCAGCTAAACAATAAAAAAACAACAAAAACAAACAAACAAACAAACAAAAAAAAAACCCCAAATAAACCACTACACAGCAACAAGAATCATTCAAGGTCTGTAAAATCTAGCTCTTCCATCAAACAGGAGCGAGATCATTCTGGATAGTCTGCAACATAAGAGGAGGAAATTATTTGTTTATGGGCGTGAGCTGATGAGTTGCAAGAAGAACTTGGATGTAAGAAGACTGTTTCCAGAGCAGACAGATATGTATTGCAGTTATGGCAAACTCGCAATAGCAGTGGGGCAAAATATCGTAACAGTAAAAATAATTACTCATTGGGAAAAAAACCCCAAATATCAAAGTATGTCTTTAAATCTTGAATTGTTGAAGTGAGACCAGCTATCTTTTCAAAATGATTGGGTTTAGTAAAGGTGGGTGAGAATTTTTAAGTAGAAGTCTATGGATTATGTTATACAAGAGGTCATATTACACATTCACAATATCCTTTCTGGATTTAAAATCTATAAATTTCTATTAGGAGCATTGGCTTTCACAGGCTGCTGACTTTATAATAAACTCTCTGCTGGGTCTCAAATGCTTCATGTTTGGTCTTAGGGGACAATATTGTCCATATATTTATTTTGAAAGAAAGCTTTCAGCTTAAAAAAAAAAAAAACAAAAAAAAAAAAACCAAAAAACTTACCACCACACACACAGAACAATAATTCAGTTTCCTCTGTTGAGACTCTTTGCTCAGCCAAAAAGGCACTGAACAAAAAATGGGTAATTTGTGTAGCAGAGACTGTGTCACCACAGAGAATCAGATTATTCATTTCCATGACAGAAGATACATGAAACAAGGAAGTTAGGCGGGAACAGCTAAGCAGGCACCTGGCATATATCCAGAGTACCCTGGTGCAGCTATACTACACCGGCTGACCCCACCTCTTTACTGCTCATCCTGATTTTCACACACTTGCACCAGCTGCAGCCCTTGACCACAAACACAAGGTCACTGGTGATGTTATCCACCAGCACCTCTCAGTGTACAGAAAGAAGAGGGAAAGCCAAGCCAGAGACCAGACCCCTTAGCCGGTTGCCTTCCAGTCTCAGGACTGTTACTGGGATGGAGCGGCCGGTCCCAGCAGGAACAGGCCGCCAGGGAAGGGGGATGCTGAAGCCACAAAGAAAGCCTGGCAGTACAGCAACCCTTTGGCCAAGACAGAGCTGCAGGAGATCTGAAATGCTGGAGTATGGCCAGGTTTGTGACCAGACTGCAACCACGTTGGGTAGGTCATTTGTGGTGAGCAAGGAACACCAACCTCCCTTCCCTTCAGAGTCTTTGCAGCAGTTGAAACGTTAAAAAAAAATAATTTGTGAAGCCATCTACATTGCTAAAATAGTGATGCCAAACACAGTGCAGCAGAGCCTGCTTTAACCTTCTCTGCTCAAATGTTCTTCATTTATTAGGTCTTTGCTTTTTCATCTTCATGAGAAATATCCCCATCTGTTTGGTGGCAATAATTCTAGGTTTCAGTATTTCGTTCCAAGGTGAAGCAAAAGGCAAACTATTATTCTATTCACTGAAGACTAGAAAAATGGCAAATCTTGAAAAAAAAATTTAAGATTGAGATGGAACAGAATCAGTTTCTCCCTACATAAGAGATCGATTGAAAAAATAATTTCCTTAAAAGACCGTGTCTGACTCTCATTTTTTTCATTTTCTGGAGTTCTCTTCAGAGACTTACCGGGACTGTGGTTGCTTAAGGTACAAGGACAGTATCATTTGCCTTTTATTCTGTACGAGCACAATAAAGCAACCCCTTTTATTCTGTAGAGCAAATTCAGTCCATGTCAATGGATACATCTCCCTTTTCTTATTTTTTCTTGCTCTCAACACACCTGCTTACTGCAGGGTTGCACTTGGCTCTTTGTCTTTGTGAGGCTGCTTGCTTGACCGATTCACATACACATTAAAAAAGCCATTTCGCTTTATATGGCTTAGCCGCCAATGTCCAGATGGGAATCGAACTCCTCCTTAGCCACCACCTACTGGCATCTTCTTTTCTTTACCCTCTCCTAACCCTGTTGCCCACTACATTTAACATCCAAAAGGACCACCCATTTCACCAAGCTCTATACAAATACATAGACAGTCCTTGTGTTCATAGTTCCCACAGGTTTTATAAGGCTAAGCAGATACACAGGGAGGTGAAAAGGCTTCTCCAGCACAACGTGGCTGGAAAATTCATGCAGCAATCCACCTCCCTGGCTGTGCTGCTGCTTCTTGCTCTACAGACACAGTGAGTCTTGGAGAGCTTCTGTCTCCTGGTTAGCTGTTTCAAGACCTGACCACGGTGGGAAACTGACTTTCTTGTGATTTGGGGAAGGTTTACTTGGGATTGCTGGGGAGTTACCTCCCAGCTGTTCCCTATTAGAGATATATCACTACTAATGTATGGAAGCATTTACTTGTTTGTCGGAAGTGTTTAACAGTAATTTAGACCCAGTGCTCCAGGAGCAGTCCGCTCCTGATAGACACAGACTGAGAAATTGCATTGTAGCAATTGCCTTATTGTCCATCGTCTTGGGTTTCCATCACTTATAATTTATAGAGGTAAATATAGGGAAGATGCAGACATTTTATCAATAATGACAGCAGTTCTGCTGAAGCCAGACAGTTGCAGATAACTCTTCATGACCCAGGAAAAAGAAAATGAGAGGTGATCAGTACAAATACTGAAATACAAGGGCAGGAGCACATGCTGTGCCTTACAACAGTATATATTTAAGCACTAAATATAATCTGGGGCCAAGTTGCAGGCAGAGCGGGTGCTATTTACACAGAAGACTCTTTTCCGAAATGTAAGAAAGAGCAACCACTTGAAATTAAAGTTACTGACATGGTTTCTCAAGACTTTTCTGAAAAGAAAAAGAAAGATTTACTGGTGTAAGGGATCATTCTTATTTCTATATTTCTTCTGATGAGCACCATGTTAGCTGCTACATACTTGCAGCGCATAAAAAGTCCAAAAAATTGTTTCTGTGTACTGTTCCTTTTGTGCTAGTTCAGTCAGCAATCCTCTTTTTTTCCTTTAATTTCTTTACATAGATTTTCCCAAAGTAGCATCTGTTTTGCCATTTAAAAATTAACCGTGTAAGCACAACAAAATCAGAGAGATGTCAGAGCTGTGGAAACTTCCCTTGCAACCACACAAAGCCAAGTTTTGGATGACTGTTGCGAGACGATGAATCATCTCAAATCATGGAATCCGGGTTCAGGTTCAGTAAGGTAGCTATTATGAAGCTCAGCAAATCTATATCCACCTCTGATGTGGTGGTGTGCTTTTTGGATTTTGGAGGGGGAGGGGTGTGTGGGAACTTCTAATATCATTGTTCAGACTTAAACTTTTCCAGTTACATATTTCAAAGCCTTCCTTAAATGAACCAGAAGTCCTGTCCTAAACCCTTGACAACTCTGACTGACAAATCCAAACAGGGCAAACCCAAAAATGTAGGGAAAAGTGTTCTCAAAGACAAGTGTTTGCAGTCAGCAAAAGAGCTCTTAGATACGGTTCTCTGGGCAAATCCTGGCAGATGAACTTAATTAAGAGACAAAAACAATTAAACAGCGATGTGTGACAAAAATTGGCTAAACTCTGTAAAATCTCCTTATTGGGAAACAAAAGAATTATCGTTCTGCTGTTTTCCGCAGAAGGAAGGATGGCCTCTTTCTGTCTGTGCCCATGGGGCAATGCCAGCCTCTATTCACAGTGGTCCAGCTGGCAGCCCACAGACCATGGGATATTTCCGTGTGCCCCCTGCCTTCCCCTGAAAAGCCTGACAATGTACAGGAGGAAAACAATGCTTCAGCAGCCAACACATCCTCCTGCACATGCAGCAGCAGCCACGGAGCTGTCTAGGAGCTATTGCCCTGGCTCCTGGGGGGAAAAGGGGTGCAGGACACCCATATGCGTGCTTATGGGTCAGCACAGAGACAATCGTTAGCTGCTTTTGTAGACCCTGAGCATGGGAAAAGGGTGTCTCAAAAGCAGCTCCAGTTACCGCATCTCCTCAGCTTTTGACCAGCTCGTAGCTCCTTGGCTGACAGGCAGATGTGCAGCAAGAAACAAACCCCCCAGTTTAATCCTGTCCATTTTTCTCCATTGTGACTGCGCCAGAGCGACCAAGAAATGTGCGTCTGTTCCGATCCACATTATGCAATGTATTCCCAGCTTTCATTTTGGAAGAGATACTATCTTTCAAAGATAAATTAGATGCAAGAGTCCCAGAAAACTTCTGGTGCAAGTGTTTTGGAGGATTGTGAGGTTTAGGGCAGCCCTCAGCCATGTCCTCCTCAGAGGGCTGATGGCCAAGAAACCATGCCGGGAAACATCTCCATGGGAAGCCCCTAAGCTCTGAGTGACGGGAGATCAGATGAAATGTCCAATATGTCCTTGTCCTCCCAAGGTTCCTCCAGGGTTAGCCACTCTTGGGGAATAATTGTTGTCCACAAAGGTCTGATCTAAAATATTCATTTTTTAATGTTCATAAAGCAGTAAGTAGTCAATGGTCACTGAAAGCAGCTTACTTAAATGGCCAATGATACTGAAAAGTTCAGATAGACTCCCGTGGATATGGGGTAGTCTTAGAATTCTTTGTGGTTATTGTTCCACTTTTAACAAGATAGGAATTAATTTAAAAAATCAGAGAATTTTAAAGTTCCAGAAATAGACAGTGAGAAGTATCCTTGAAAAAATAAATTATTGGATTTCAAATATTATTGTTGTTGTTGTCATAATTTTCAAATCTGGCAGGGAATTCAAGACATAGTGTCTAATACATTGAAGTCAGAAAGAAAAATTTCAGAATCTGCAAGAATATGAAAACTTCTGGGTGTAAATGTTTAAAAGAAGATAAGGAATATCCTGACCGCCACCCCCACCCACCCCTCTTCTGAGGAAAAAAAAAAATTTCAGCAAGTGCCAAGCAATCTTTTTGGCTCCCAGATCTTTCATGTAGCATGTATAATAGGATTAACTTTAATTGCTTTCAGCCTATATCGAAAGATGAAGAACAGGATACCAGCTGGCTGGAACAGAGCTACCACACCAGTCATTATCTATTAAAAAACCGTCTGGCTCACACCCCAATTGCACATAATCGGGTGCTCCTTGAGGTCAACTTTTTTACCTCACCAGCTAGCATTTCACAAACCTCCGTCACCCTCAGAAGGTGTGCTCAGGTTATTTCTTCTTGTTGTTTGGGCCTGTGTCTTGCAGGATTTGGGGTGGTTTTCTGTTGCATTGTGTCTAAGTAAATGTTTGACTGTACGCCGTTAGGTCCACAGTTTTCAGACTAGGGCCATGGTGGATCAGTGTCAGACTGCTAAACATCTCTCAGGACTGACCCTTTTGTTAAAGCTCAGCTACTTTTTCACTGAATTATCTCTTCCTCCACAAAGGAGACTATTTGTTTCAGCTGGACTGCTTTTGTTGTTAAACACTGCTCAGATTTAACAGACCGCAGAACTACACCTTTGCCTAGACGCAGTGTGCAAACCGAAGAGAGAAGTAATTCTAGTGAATGAGTTCTCCTAGCCTGAAACCATTCTCTGCACTAGCAAACATTTAAAAGAAGAAAAAAACTGTGGAATGTAAATGGGTAACATTTTCTACTGCTGAAAATGTTCCATATGACCTTATAAAATGTCCTTTTTTCTCCTGGATGAACGCCAATCTCACATATGCAATAGAATATTCATCCCTCTTGGAGTAATTTCTTTCTCAAAGAAATTTATCTTTCAGTATTGCACTACAGATTCCTTTTCAGTGACAGAACTGCCGGTTTTCTCTGAAACTAGCAATAGATTGCAATCCATCTCCCTGCTTTTATTTCTTCCCTCTTCTCCAGAAGTGTTTTAGAGCATAGCTACTTCCATCTTTTTAACAACCAACAAAACGAGCAGTAAGAAATTTGGAAAGTGAGTGGAGGATTAGAAAAAGATGTCAGATGTCAAAAGCTCCTACATGATATTGCAGTGAAAAGCCCAGTCAGGTAAATGAACCTTGTGTTCCTGAGTCCCTCGGACACCTCTTCGAAGGTCCATCCTACTCCATGCTTTCCTGCATCTTCCAATGTTTCCATTTGGGGAAAAGAAGGTGTCTGTCAGCACAGCATTCCTCTGGCTTAGCCTGTGTGATTGTCCCTTTTCCATCCAGACTGAGTCAATTTATTGCTCAGGATAGACCCCTCCACATTCCGGTTTGTGGGACCAGTGTGCAGTCTGGGCAGCTACCACAGGCACACTTGTGCAGTGGATATAAAAGCAGAGCCTTTCTAGGCATGAGGGATGATCTCTTTGCTCAGCAGATGGCACAGCAACAATGGATACTGCCTTCTGCTTTCTGCAGCTCTGATAACTGCCTCGTGCGAGGAGTGATGGTTCAACGGCCTTCTGCTGAGCCCCAACAGCTCAGATAGGCACCTCATAACAGGGTGAAACAACCCAGCTTCCCAGCTGCAGCTGAAGCTTTCATGTAGCGAGGCTGATGGGGAAAGAAACACTTTAGGACTTGCAGGGATCCTCAGGGATTTCCAAAAGCAGAGGGTATCACATACTTACACAGCATGGAGCAGGCTGTGATTGCCTTTTTACCCCACCTGCAAAGCAACCCTTGAGGAGCAAACACATTCACACACCACGGTGGGGTCTCAGTCTGGTTCCAGAATTTCTGCGGGAGAGAACAAATTCCTATGGATCTGTATCATGAGCTTGCCCCAGGCAGCTATCACCCCAATGCCATATCAATGCAAAACCAAGTGATTACTCCTATCTGGGACCCAGTTAGCCTCCGGTACCTGGGTGAATGATGTAGAGACGCAAGCTGCTAGTTGAGGCCATGTTAGGGCAATTTGGCAATGGTATTATGGAGTAATATATCTATGGGTAATCAGCACTGCAGATATACTTGAAATTCTAGCAAGGTTCAAGAAAATGGGATTCTTAGCTTGCTCTGGGAACACTAATGGCACACACAGGCCTCTCACACTCTCTTGCAGGTGTCAATAAATGAATTCTCCACAAGAATTTTCCTCCTGAGTTTGCAGGTCTCACTTGCCATCAGTGTCACGCAGAATGGGACTTTGAAATATGGCTCCTTCTCCCGAAACTACAGCGTTTGCTGTATTCCTCCTGTTTGACTTGAGGATGGGACTGTGCTTTACTGCCACCTAACCAGAAGTCAGATGGACATCATGAAAACATGGAAGCAGAAGCAAAGTAGGAGTAGAAGGAAGCCCTAGGCAGATACAAATGCTTCTCACAAGCTGCAGACATTGCCAAGGCACAGGAGATATTATGATGTCCTGCTCAGCTCCCTGGCAGTACAGGGAGGAAACATCTGCAGAATGATGGGGAGATGCAGGAAGAGAGAGCCTTGAGGGATCAGTCCTGAAGGACTTCACCAGTGAACATATTGTAAGTCATGGCAAAGCTGAAGCAAAGCTTATGTGTTCAGAGGAACTCTTGTTATCTTCATGTATTCTAGGGCAAAAGGAGAGACGGTTGCGTAGATATCTCTGTCCAATTTAGTATTCCTAGCTGCCTCAAAAGAAAAAAAAAAAAAAAAAAGAAAAAAAGAAAAGAAAAGAAAAAGAAAAGGAAAAGAAAACAAGAGAAAAAGAAGAAAAAAGAGGAAAAAAGAAAAAAAAAAAAAAAGAAAAAAAGAAAAAGCTCTAGAGTACGATTCACTTCATCCTAAAGTAGATGTTAAGATATGTCAGACGAGTCACAGCCTAAAATTGCCTATTTCATGCCATCAATTATGAAAGGGAGCCCAGAGTGATTAGTTCAGATGGATACACCTACAATTATGAACGTTAGATGAGCTGAATCTCCCCAGAAAAGTTCTCAGTAAGGGTGCAAGTATGGGCACAGGCTTTGGTACACACCAGTTCAGCAGTGAAGATACTTTCTGGAGGCTTTACCCTAAAAAGCCAGCTAGGAAAAGCCTTGCAGCTGCCTCGGCCATGAAAAGCAGAATTTGTACTTGTCCACGTCACCTCCTCATTTAAACACTGAGCCTTTAAATCTACCCTATCAGTTATTCAGAGAGCTAGCTCGTATCTCTGAGAGAAAACATGTGATTTCTGAGTAAAAAATACACCTGGCATTAGTCATGTAGGTTTATGGATCACAGTTTCCACATAAAGGCTTTGTGGGGTCTGCTGTTTGAACATCTAAGTCTGTACTTACCTACACAAACTGATTTCTATGGCGAACTGAGCTAACGCAGAAGTAGGAGTTACATGTCTTTCTATTACACAGATACTTGAAATTCAGCCTATTGCTACTGATACAACAGAGTCTGTGAGAACAGGAATGATCTGACTTATTCTCTAGTGGAATGAGCTTGGTGGAAGCTGGAAGAGCTGCACCCTGGCAGAGGATCAGAGGGAAGACAGGACACGGGGGCGAGCAGTAGGTCCATCACTCCAGAGGAAAAGCTGGCTCTGAGTCTACACCGGGACCTCCACTGATGTGAGCCGCCCTTTCAGACCTCTGCAGATAAGAGTGTGTCGGGAAAAACTGCTTCCCTAGCCTTTCCTCCAGTCCAGCTCTGGAAGAAGGAAGAAATGGCAAGAGAATAGGCACCCTGCCAGTGGGACCAATGCACTGTCAGCAAAATTTTCCATTTAATTTAATTGTTTATTTACAAAACATTATTTATACAACTATCTTTCCCTTATCCACCAGTAGCTAGCTTACCTGGCTTACAGACAGGCAACACCATGGGGCAGAAATACCCATTCCTCTTGCCTCAACTGTCCATCCTGTGTCCAGCAACACATGCTCATTTTTATGCTGCACCTGTGCAAAGGTACTTCCATGACCTTATATGGGCCTGCAATAAGGAATTTTCTTGAAACTGGGGGTTTGGTGCAGAAACCCCCAATCGGCACTGAGGGAATCAGCTCAGGGCCAGTAGCATCATCCTGGAAGTAAACTGCTGCTTCCTGGCCCATCACAAGCCGTGGTGATGACCTGACTGCATGGACGGAAAACTGTCTGTAGTCACTGACACCGTGCAAGTCTACAGCAGACTTACGTGTGCTCTGCACAGGAGTGCTTTGCGCAGAGGTGGTCCAGCCCTTGGGCAAAGCTGAGGTTACAGATCTGCTTTCAGGACTTTGTGCCTCATTATGCCCAGCCATTCAGATGGGAAGACCTGGAGTCCACAAAGAAAGGTGATTAGAATGTTGCAAGTTCTTTATGAAGAAATTCTTCTCACATTTCCAGCTAATTAGAAATAATCACGTAAGCTTCCTCCCACCCCCAATTTGACAGATTGGTGACGTTTGCCTTCAGAGCTACCTTCCCAGAGACCGCTATCAGTGTGCCACAAATAAATGTGTTGTATAGTCCTGAGGGCTCTGTAATACTTGAAAAACAGGGACAGCAAGGCTACGCTTAGGTGGATCAGAAGAGCAGTCAAAGTGGGCTTTAGCACAGATGGCCCCTATGACTGTGAACCACACGTTAGTTGAAATGAAACGGCTATGCAGATGAAATAAAAGCTATTAGGCCACTAAGCACAGGCCTGGGACACAGAGATGGTCAAGACACCCTGCAGAGTGAGGAGGAGGGCAGTGTGGCGTTCTGAAGGAAGGTGGCAGCTTGACAGGAGACAATAAAGGGCGCCTCTTGGCACCGTGCTGCAAGTGCCAGGCCGGTCCCCCTGCGGGCATGCCACTCCTGCCGCACCATGCTCTTCAGCAGGGGAACGTGCGTCTCAAGTGTGTTAGCTGGCTTGGTTCAGGATATGGCCCTTCAACCTGGTAGGAATTTCAACTGCCTCGTGCTCTGGAGCACGACGCTGCCTTTGTTTAGGGGTGGCCATAACTCAGGATTTTGTTTATCTCAGTGAAAATGTAGCTGAGATGTAGTAACCAATAGCACAAGAGTGCCTTCCTTTGGTCTTTCATGTTTCCTCTGTGGCATATTTGCAAGAAGTGGGTGCAACAGAGAGAGAGATCAGGAAGTGTTTAATAACCTCCTGGTTATTTAATCTGTAAATACCAAGCTTTGAGGGGACTTTGGTGTGAAAGTACATCGAAAGACAGGGTTAGAATTCAAAATTATCTCAACAAACAGGAGATTTAGGCTGAAAAAATAGCACAAAACTCAGTGAGACAAATGCAAGTTAGTTTGGGTATACAAAAAATAATCAACTAAAGACCTACCGAGTGGGGAAAAACTCAGTAGGAGTTGTGCAGGAAAGGATGCAGGGGTTGTGATGTGTCCATCATAGGCTGAACGTGAGGCAGAACTGTTCTACGAAGGTAATACTGAGCTGTATAACAGGATTATAAAGCATCCAAAATAACTTTTGTCCAAAGCCCAGCTCTAGTTCAATGTCTGAGTTTGTACACCGTTTTCAGGAAAGACGGAAACTGTTTGGAGAGAATCCCCAGTGGAGAAAGATGGATTAACTGGGAAATACAGCTTGAAGGACACTTCTAGAGGTCATCTAGTCCAAACCGCTGCTCCAAACAAGGTTAACTTCAAAACGTTGTTCAAGGTCTTTATCATTGTCCAGATCGGTTTTGAAAGTTTCCAATTCTACAGTCTCTGGGATAAGAGAAAAACTCAAGAAATTGGATTTTATCTCTGAAGGGCTCAAGTTCAGTGAGATTCATTTGTGATTTGTAGGATTTATATTGACTCTTGGGAGATGCCTGGGTCTTCAGTGAAGGTGGGCTAGCGCCCCCATAATATTCAGACATGCCCATTTCCTGCACCCCATGGAAAATACCTGGACGGAAATCTTCCCTTCCATCTCCACCTTATGAGTGGTTAAGTTGGCCTTGTAGCCAGTCCGTGCCGTTGGAAAGGTCTGAAGCATCCTGGACCTGACTTGCTCAAGAATTTAGTTCTAAACACTTATTTGCTAGAATCTATAAATGAAAAAGGGTTATGAATGCCTGTATTTTTATTTACCTAAGCATATTAAAATGAAAGGATGACCAGATACCATAAGAATCACTTAAGTGCAGAAGGATTATTTTAGATTCCATTTCCACCTTTATCATGATCATATGTCTTCACTGGAGATTCAGCCTGGATGACAACTGGCCGTGCCAGAGTGTGGCCTTTTCCATTGCAGACGTCATGTTTTCACTCCAGCCGTTGCACCTAGCTGTATTGGGGTCCTTTCTGCAGAGACCTTTACCGTTTCCTGGCCAGTACTAACAGAGCTCAGCTGCCCAGGATGAATGGTGGACAGGCTCCGAAAAAACACCAACATTTACCTGGGCTTTAAGTGCCTCCTCAACGATTCGTAGAACAGAGGGTCTCCACTTCAATTTGGAAAATGGTCAAAGTCAATAGTAGACTGAAGACACATCTTTTTGATGGCTGGTACACGTTAATGCCCTGCACACACACATAAACACACCCACATCTCTTTTTGTTTTGAAGTGATGAATTCACCATCGTATAGCAATTATCCAATTCGGAAATGAGTCATATTAACTACCAGTAGAGTGAAATCTGTCCGTGCAGTAACTTTCAGCATTATAAATCTCTTTGGAAAATACTCTATTGGACTATTTGTTCCTGCCTTTCAGAAGAAAATGAAGGGGCTGCTTCAGTTTGGCAGCACAGAAGTTAGCCAGGCAAGGACAAGCAAGAGGCAGGCAATCCAGGCAAAACCAAAACCAAGTGAGGTCTGAAAACTTGTTAATGTAAATTTCAGCTCAGTGCTGGAATCCAGTGAAACCTTCAAACTCATCGTTATTCACTAAGCAGATTGAAAGAGTGAAATGAAATTCAGCAAATTGTCCGCCTCTGCAGAGTACAATATGTTCATTTTGAAGGGAAACCAGTGTATGGATCGAAGGTGAAACGTAAGCCACGCTTACCTCGGGGGGAGGAGTGGGGGTTCAATGGTTTTTAAAAAATTCATGTCTCTCCCTCAATGCACTTGCACATACCACACTGGCCTGCTGCCCCCTTCAATACGCGCTGGTGATAAAGTCCATTCTCACCTGCTGTGTGCACTGATGCCAGGGCAACAAAGGTTCACAAGTGGCAGTCCCTCTGAGGTCCCGTAGGAGCCAGACTTTTGACTGATCCTTTATTAAAACTAACCTCTGGTGCAGCCCTGCTCCCGTGGCATTTTGTGGGAGCCAATTCAAATTTTCTGTGTGGCCCGCTTGATTGAACTACAAAGCTAAAGGTGAAAAGCTAAAGGTGAGTAGTGAAGACTCTTCCTTCACCCATGGCGCGTGTTACCTTCTTCCTGCCATTTGGGGGATTCATTTTGTCATAACTACCCAGACACACCAGTTTATTATTTGGCCTGTGACATTCTCCATCAGAGACTAGAAGAATTTCTTTTGTGGACACCCACAGAAAGAGACAGTGTGCGACAAAGGACTGTACTACTAGACAGGACCAATACAGCAGGAAAAGAGCCAAAGGAACATTTTCCCCTTTGTTATGGGGGATCTGGAGTAGCTTGCTCGCTCAGGTAACCAGAGCTCAGCACCCTCTGCCCCCACTTACTCCTTTACCTCATGCTGTGTTACCACAAGCATTCAAGCCCAACCTCCCTGCAGGGAAACACGGTGGTCATGGCTGGGTTTCAGCCCTGACTGCCTGTCTGCCAGGCTGCTGCTCTGCTGGCCTGCAGAGCGAGACTTGTCGCACCTAAGCTTAGAATTGCCCAGTTCAGACCATCCACATCCCCACTAGTGGCACCAGATTCATCTGGGAAACAGGGAGGGGAACGCAAACCTGTCAGATTTGTCAGATCCAGGTTAGATGTCTGCCTGGGGATGAGAGGAATGATTGTGTCTCTTCAATAACTACGAAGGGAACCTGGGAAAAGCAGCTGAAACGAACATGCTAAATGAGATGTAGCACTGACATTAAATGCGGTGACTCGCACCCAAGGTAATTAGAGGCTAGCAGAGTTAGGGTTAAGTAGCTTAAAGCAGAAGACTATTTCCATCGTTTATTTTTTATTTCCTGAAGTAGAAATGGTAGGAAAACCAGTTCTTCAAGGTCCTAGCGGCTAAAGATTGTAGCATGCTGCTTCAGAGCTTGCTTGATTAGTATTTAATTTCAGTCAGTCATGCTCTCCTAATGAAATGTCTCACCTATGACACTTCTCTGAGCTTTGGGGGTTTATTTTCCATAGAAAATTATCTTTTAATGGGAATAACACTTTGTACAACTAAAGTTCCTTTCTTCCAGCGAGTGCACGGTACTCTGCAGTCGTTAGCTGCATCTCTCATCACATTATTTCTCTCTTGTTGCCAGAAACGCGCTGATAAACAGGGATTTCTCTCCAGGGCAAGTCTTTCCTTCTTGCAATGTCTGGCAAGATGGGCACCGATCAATGAATGATTAAGGTCAATCTCTCATGTCCTCGTATGCGATGCTCTGGTAACAAAGCAGTAGCTGAGCCAAGAAAGAGCTCTGGGTGCTCATTACACCACACACACTCCCTAGTTTGTTAGTTGTGTTTGAACGATGAAAAGTCATTCTGGAATTAAATCTGGTACGGAAGTTCTCAGCCAAAATGTGCATTCGCTTGGGACATTTGGGAAGCAAGGTAGTGGGGACAGATGGTCTGCATCTTACTTCACTGAAGGTCACATGGCCCCCGTGCACTTTCGGGTGAATTCAGACCACTTACAAGGGTACCTCGGGAAGATTTAGGCACCAGAAAAGGAACTCGAGGAAATGGTGAGCACTTTAAAAAGCCTAGGGCTGCCTATAGCTGCCTAACAACGACCCATGCATCTGTGCATGAGAGGAGACAGGCTGCAAACAGGGGCGGCCCTGCTGCAGCAGAAGGCATCAGGGCAGCCTGGGCTGGTGGGGCCCCGAAGGCACGCTCAGAGCCTGCAGCCCAGCACACCCAGAAGCATGGGAAGCAGCCCAAACACAACCCACTGGCAAGAAGATTCCCAGGCAGCATCATGTGCTCAGTTGGGGTTCTTTCCAAAATTGTTTAAGAAACCTAAGTTACACATCTTTCAGACAGGGGAACAGTGGAGGCAAAGTCCCGAGCCACCCAGCAGCCCTCAGCAGAGCCCTCTCCCTGCTCTGTTTGCTCTGCACATACTCTCAGGGCTTTGCTGCCTCTGATAGAAGTGTGAGGTTGAATTGCCATAGCAACAGCATCAGGCAGGCGCAAAACGCGGTGTTTTCTCCGCCAGATGTAAAGGAAAACCTTTCTGCTCCAGGGAAGGGGCCTGTCAGTCGTAATGAAGATTTTCCTCTCTTCTTTTACCTGGAAACATAGCAAGGAAAAGTCTTTATTGATTTTTTTGTGAGGGAACTGGGGCTCCAGGATTAATCATCTTCCGATGTTTATTTTTGCTACACGATAGGTGTCCGTATAGGTACAGGCAAAAAGGACATGGGCTGGATATAACACCGTATACAAAGCAGTGAAGGGAATTTCTCTTTGCAGCAGACAGGGTCAATGAGAAGGCAGTGAAATGGAAAATGATGCTGCTTTTCCCAGCTGCCCAGTAAGTGTCCCGGCCAGAGCACAGGTCAGTTCCTACAAAGTAGAAGTGACAGAGGTAGCCCAGGGAGATTCCTCTCTGCCTTTCAAGGCTGCTGGGGGCTTGTACTTGGGCCAGGCATGTAGGGCATGCCTCCTTGTTGGAGACAGACCCGGTTTCCCCCCAGCGTGCCCCAGGAGCAGCTTTTTCCATCGGGGGTGGGATTGGGATACTCCCAGAGCTGAGCTCTGGGCCAGCATGAGGTGGAACCGCAGCCACTGAGACATCCTCCATCGCCTTGCCTTTAAACTTTGCACACCTTGGGAAAGCTGGAGGAGAGGGGTGTCTGACAGAATAGCCAAAAAGCACCTGTGTTTTCATTACGTTACGCACCTGAAACCTCAGTGACTGTGCCCTGAAGAGGAAGAGGGGGAGTTGTTTAGCCACATGTATCTGCATAGCCATCAGCCAGTGTACTTTGTAGTTTGTCATTGAATTTAATTATTTGGGGGCTGTTCCTTATCGTTTTGAAGTGGCCCCTGTTCCACACAAATGCTTTATTTTACTGTTGAAAATATCAGAAGAAAGTAACACTGAGACAGAGGTCAGAAAAATGTTCATTACAAAGAAGGACCAAATCCCACAGAGCATCCTAAGTTTCTAAATCATGGGTACTGATTTTTGTGTCCTTCTCTTTGGGTTTTGTCACGATTTTTGTCCTGTTGTTGTCCCTGGCGGTTTAAAACAAATTACTCCTAGTTCCCATTACCTTTGCAGCTACGACTACATTACCGGAGGGGAGCCTGGCGTGCAGACATCATTCCTTTCAGAGCGGCAGCCTTGGCCGCCGAGAGCTCTCCTCCACCCCAAACACTTCCTAACCTACAGCTGACAGATACAGCCACCTGGTGGCGTTTGTGTGGGAAATTAAGGGCAAACTTTTAGGGTCGGCAATCCCAGCAGAAAAGGGGAGAGTACTGTGTACAAATAGCTATCAGCTTGTCTGTCACACCGTCTCGCGGAAGAGTATTAAAAAAACCAAGCCTTCTATAATAGTCTCTCAAATTTTCCCACCTTTTTTTTTTTTTCCCTATACATACATATATCACAATTAATTTTGATTTGAAGAATGAAGTCCAGGAACTAACTGGCATCACAGTCTTCCAGGCATTTTTTGTGTTGTAACATTATCGCTCAAGTAATGAAGTGTACAGATAAACCACAAGACAGGTGAGCAGCGTCAGTGCGTCTTCTGACAACGAATAGCTCTGTGATGCTGACTAATAAATTCTGACTATTACATGTGTATTTCCATGTTAAAACAGTCCTCCCTTCTGTTTCTTAGGGAGTCAAACCTAGGGTAAACAATTTGTTTATTTAGTAGTGTTATTAACGGTATCAAATATGTTACAGATCAAAAGCGACCAAACTATTTAATTGACAGAGAGAACTTTGACCTGTCAAGGAAGTCCGTAAAAGAGCAACAGAAAAGCAGCAAGGCCATCCCCTTCAAAGGCACTGAAGGCTGCTGCTAACTGTATTCCGAATCATAAAAAAGCACAAATTCAAAGGAACACGTGCTAACAGCCCCCTCCAAAGCAACCGTCTAGCTAAAACAGTACATCTAAAAATACATCTGCTGCTGAGGTCAGTAGGTTTATCCCCGTTGAGAGTCAGAAGGGCAGGAACTAAATAATAATGCAGTAAGAAAAAAAAAAAAAGGAAAAAAAAAAAAGGCTACAGCAGTGAGAAAATACAGTGAGAAAATAACAAGCTCTTTGTTCGTAGTTTCAGCTTTCCTGACCAGCTCCAGTATGTGATCTCTTTCCTGCTGCTGAAACGTCAAGTTCAAATGATCGCTGTCCAAAGTGCAGAATGATTATTATAATAAAAATGCATTGAATACCAACACAAACAGCTACTAATAAAAAACATTTCATGGTAGAAGATTCCCTCACCCCGCATCCCTGAGCAAAGACACAGATCTAGTGTAATTATTGCTGACAGTGACTAATTTACTCATCGCTAGTGGACAACAGCATCCGCTAGACTCTCTGTGTAGGTGAAGAAGGGATGGCCAAACGGTGCTCATAGTATCCTCTTCCCCTCAGTTTTCTGAGAGCCCAGTTCGTGCTTGGCACATAAGAGGTTTCCTTGATCCCACAGAAGCCTTGTGTGTAGAAGAAAACGTGGCGGCTTTTAGTCCGGTAAGCACATTCTTCAAGCCATCACCATAACCAAGCTGCCAGAAACTTCCAGAAATACCAAGAGGTGGCAGAGCTTTAGGGCAGTCAAGAGTTTTTCCAATGAGTGAAAAAAGACAGAAGCTGAAATCTGTAATTGCTTTGAGGAGAAGCAAGAGTTTGATGCCTGACGCAGGACTGCTAGGGCCACTGCCGAACAGCAAGCAGAGATGGAAAAAACTTAATCACGAGCCAGCTCAGCAGCTACAAATGTTCCCAGTGCAACGCCCAGTGAAGGGATCCAAACCAATTCCTGCTTAAAAGCAAAAGCCTATTTTAAAAGACTCATACAAAGAAGAGGGGGGGAAAAAAAGTAAGGAAGAAAAAAAACCCCACTGCTTACTTGGCTTTATACTTCAGCCACACTGTGTGCTTGTTGCTAAGGCGCAATCTGCAGATGCGTGCTGGGCTTGCAAATTATACTAAAGCATCTGCGCCTGGGGACCGGTCCGGCTCCTCAGTAAGCGTTTTCTCCCCTGACGTCTCAGAATGACAAGAGTTGACCTTACTGACACTGCTGCTCTAGAAGAAATAGAAGGGAACATGTGCGTCACTAAAGCAGCTCCATTGAGGCGAAAGCACCGTGGCACCCAAGGCAAGCCCCGCTGAAGCGTGAGGTCCCCCAACAAAACTCTCTGTGAGTCTGCATCTGCTCCCATCACGACGAGTGCCAAAAATGCCCTTGACTTCAACTAGAGTAGGATCAGGTGCTCTCTCGTGGGAAAGGCAGAGTCATCCTAGCAGAGCAAACCAGCGCCTATCAATTAGGATAAAATACAGCAATTGTGAAGGAATCCTTCAGGGGGATGTGGGGGGGGGGGGGGAAAGCACCCCTGTATTTCCATTATTGCTACCGGGTCCCTTGGTGAGATCAAGGTGGCTGTGAAACTCCCAAGCCTGCCCCTGTAGGGACAGGGTTGGCAGGTTAAGACACAGTTATTTTAGAGCCAGGGTGGTGGTTCTGGTTTTTAAGCTCCCTGAATCTCTTTTGATAGCTGAGCAAAACTGGCAAGGTTAATAAAATCCAGGCAGCTAAGAGGCAGCTGTGACACTGCTATTCGTAGGGCATCAAACCAAGAGGTCAAGCATGCTGACTTCAGCCACGTTACACTTGGGATAAGTGGGACCCATAAGATTTTTTCTCAGTTCACAACTGTGCGACAGCATTGTGTTGAAAAGCCAAAGGTTTCTCAGCCCTGGTACATTGCCCAGCTGAGCACGCTCCTGCTGCTTCTTCCAGCCCAAAACCTGCGCTTTGAGGTGCAGCAGCACCCAGGCATTGCTTCAGGGTCGTCTCTCAGGGCTCATCCGGGGGCGCACTGAGCTGTGCTGTACCCCGGCAAAGGGCTGGCGCTCCAGCAGTGCTGGCCAGGTCCCAGGCACATCCTCGCCAGCCTCTGTCACGCTTCACAGCCACCTTCTCCTGTACCATAGTCCTGGTGGGGCTGGCCGAGTCGTTCGTGGCTTGTCCCTCCGGAGACCTTGTGCTTGCAGGCCGCACAGTTCATAACACACAACTCCTGCCAGAGCGGGGGCTTTGGTCTTTTTTTAAAGCCATCTGCTGTAGACCACACGAGAAATACACAGAACCAGCCCAAAGATGAAATCATCTATATGCTGTGCCATCCTTGCTTTGTCTCACCACCCAGAACTGTTTTTGGAAATTAAGGGAAATTCATCTCAGGAGAGGAGCGCCTGTTTGCTCTACAGACGTCAGGAGCACAGCTGACCTTTGGAGGATGGGAGCTCTCTGATCTTGCGGTCTGCGTCTTTCAAACGGGCCCATGAGACAGATACACTCTCTTTTTTCTGCCATGAGGTAATGCTACGTCGGCTGTTGTCAGACGGTCAAGGTCCCTCACAGCACAAGCTGATTCTTAAGGAACAAAATGTCTTTTCCCAATAATCGCATAAAAAACAAAACACCAACGAAACAAAACTTACTTGCAGCAGATGCTAGCAGATCGTTATTTACCCTTGGAATTGTTTTTGCAGGCAGAAAGTAAATTCCATTTGAAGCGATCATATTGTAGATGAGGGTGACAAGGCCGGATTTGTTCAGGGAAAAAATCCCACTAAGTGATAAATGCTAAATGTGAGTCAGAGGAAATTTCTAGACTGATAAAACAAAAACTGAATAAGCAGTTTTAATATACTTTTGAAGCATGTCTTCTTCTAAGCTGAAGACTTTGACATGTCTAATATATGTGGCATTCCTGTTTAAGTCTAAGTCTTATCAGCCGTCTAAAAGAAACGGCAAAGTTCTCCTCTCAAAAACAGGCCACCCTCTGTAGAGCAACGAGCAGCCATGGAGCAGGTTCTGCAAATTCCTTGTCCTCCGCTTATCGCTAGACACAAACCCACTATTCAAGTGTATGGCGTCAATTGCGTACGTATTTGCAGAACAGAGCCACCGTTTGGTCCCACTGCACCGCTGAAGATAGGCAGCGTTAGAGCCAGGAAACAAACCGCAAAGTCGGGGCATCCTCTTTCAGCTCTTTCAACTCTTTCAACTGTCAACTCTACTTGCTCGAAAAAAAACTCTGCACGGAAAAGAAGGGAGTACCGCCTACTTGTGCAGGCTGGACCAGACCTGGCAGCCCACGAGTCTTTGCAGGGACACTGGATCTGGGTGGGACGCGGGAACCGCGGACGCGG
>NW_024427322.1:0-22500 GCF_017639655.2 Falco naumanni | reverse complement strand
GAACAATGTTGTAAAAAGATAAAGATGAACTGCCTTAATAAGGGCATATTTAACAACGATCCTCCATAGCAGCTAGCGTCGACGTTTTTTAAGCATTATGATCTCCCAAATAAAAAGAGAGTTCTTTTCTCTTTTGAGGTTGTTTCTGCCTCCCCTTGCATCTTTTCCTCAATCCTCCCACCTGCCCTCTCCGTGGGAGGCAGAGAACAGAGCAGCACAGAGCAGTGCTCAGACCGTTCCTCCACACCAGCTCCAGCTGGGATGTTCAAAGCTTGCTTGCTTCTCACCTGTAAAACCTCCCGCTTGGCGTCCGCTCCTGGGCATTAGACATCACTCGGTGCTCCGTGTCCGGTAAGGAGATGCAGAAGTCCCTTTTTTCCCTTCCTTTTCTTCTGCATAGGTGGTTCTACAAACTTTTCAACAGCCAAACTTAAACGTCATGTTCCTGGCTTCACGTTGCTTTTCTGTTACAATGTCCTGAGGAAACATTGATAAATATGATGCGTGATATTATGGTAAGTATTAACATCCAGTCTTCGTCCTATATTCACAGCTAAATGTATTATACAAGTATTACATAACTTTTAACATGTTACTTCAGAGACCACAAACAGGGAACGGTTGCTTTATCATCTGCAGCTCCCTAAGACACAGTCTCAGTTAACAGAGCCTTTGCGGGCGACACCGGGAAAGCAAACTGATAGCCTGAACAGCTGGTCCGCTATCACAATGGAAAATGGGCTACAGAGCAACAAGGGAACATCACCTCCTCACCGAAGAAGGTTGCGGTAGTGCTTCTGCCCCTCTCCTTGCCACCCCACAGCCTTCACGCAGAGAGCAGCCTGCAGCTGAGGCTGACCGTACCGGGCACAGACTTTTTTTCCAGGTCTGTCCATCACTTGCCTTATATGACCGAGCAAAAAGAGCCATACAATGAAAGATCGTCCTGCTCCGTCTGCCTAACATCTCAGTTCACTTAAGTGACCGATAAAAGACAAAACTGGAGATACGATCCCAAACCAGCCCTACCCTGAGTGGCCTTGTTTCAAATGAAGTTAGGGCTTCTGTTTTTAAAGAAGAGCAAACCCTACTGATTCAGATAAATATGCACCCTATAATTGCTTTGATTTAGGACTCGCTTCAGCACACACCCATCTAAAATTTGCGCATGTCATCCTTAAATGAAATTATCGAATTTACTTCTTAGCGAATGATTTTTTTGCATAATAGAAAAAACAGGGAAGCAACGAACAAGTGAGAAATCTTTGTAATTGCAGTCATCTTCAGTTGCCTTCCTGTCTGGATCTCAGCAAACCGAGGGACGTTTGAGTTCCAAAGGTGCGGCACAGAGGTATTTCCAAAGCAAACATCATTCTGACACGTAAAAATAGTAGTCCCTAATACGGACTCTAAATTACTTCATGCATGCACGACAAAGACGAAACTGAAATATTTGTGTGATCGTCTTTTGTTAGAAGGGTTGCCAAAGCCTGCAATTTGCCTTTTTATTAAGTGAAAGGACTGTGTCCCGTCTGCTCGTAATGGCATCTTTGGCATGGGCTGGAGGCGCTCATTTCTCTGCTTTGACGAGCAGAGAGTTTAAGGTCCAGGTACCGCTTCTTTGGGTGCATCCTTTGTCACTAAGTCATTTGTTTGGTAATACAAACCTCGAGGGCTCGGAAATATCCTTTGATTTGATCTCTTCTTTAAGAAGGCACCTCCCTGATAAAAATACACATCAGACAATGAAGAGGAAGTGGAATCTCTCCTCCCTTTGCCAAATAAACTGCACCGATGTAATTAACTAAATTCAAAGTCAGCTGATGTGGGTTAACTTAAACTTGTTCAGTAAGTAGACGTAGCTGTAGCTACTTTTTGCCAATGATTTTCTCTGGCATTTATACACAAGTAATGGCCCTCAAACGTGACACAGGCACGCAGGAATCCTTCTAGACCCTGCGTTAAGATGAGAAATATTCAGTTCAAACCAGAGAAATGAGACATCCGTACGCAAGCAAAGGGATAGTATCTTGGAGGTGTACATGTTTGGATTTTCAAAAGGCTTTGAACAAGCTCCTCACAAAAGACTGTTAAGCACCTGAGTTGTCGGGATATATGTGGGAATACACTCTTCTGAATTAGTAACAGGCGGGAAAATACGACACAAAGGACACAGGTATGGTCCAGGTTCACAGTGAAGCGAATTTCTCAGCAGGATCCGGCAAGGATTTGAGAGACCTGTATTAAATTGCATATTTGCGTATGGCCTGGAAAGGGGAAAGGGGGCAACTGAAGCAATAAAACTCACAGGGGGCGCAGAGTGATTCAGGGCAGCCAGACCTGACTGAGGATAAGCTGAAGTCAAGCTGATGGTGCAGAACTGCAGAGGGATTACGCAACACGGAGACAATGGCAGGCAGATTTCAGTGTCGGTAACTGCAAAGTGATGCACATGGGAGGAAACAACGTCACTTTAAACTGTATCTGATGGAGCGTAAAGAAGGGGTATAGTCGGTCAGAAAAGAAATCTTGAAACCATGTGTTACTTCTCTGGAAGCATCTCAGTGTTCAATAGTGGTTAAAAAGATGTCTGGGGAATTATTAGCAGAAGAATAGAGAAAACGCCAGAAAATACTATTATGCCATGGTGTCAATCCCCAGAGCATATATTCACCTAATATTGAGTACCGCTCTGGCCGTGCCATCTTAAAAGGAACATAATACAATTGGGAGCAGTGCTGGTGGGCCAGCAGGATGATATGACTTCCATATGAGGAAATGACTACGCAGACTAGGAGTGCACTTCGGAAATGGTATGGTTGAAGGGGTATATAACACAGGGCTCCACAACCAACACGCTGTCGCTAAAGCAAATTGGGAAAGTCTGTTCCCTACTTGCTATTTATCTGGGAAGAGTGACACGGTCTGGTAGCTGGCTTAAAACAATGAACAGGAAGAACTTTTTCACCCAGCACATAATTGTATCACTGAACTCTGTGACACAGGATAATGTCAAGTGCAGGAATAGCAATCGCTTCAAAAGGGGATTAGATCAGTACATGAAAAGCTACCAAAGGCTATTAAACACGATGATCTTTCTGCAACTACTTACTGAAGAAAATCCCTCAACCACAGAGAGTGGAGCTGAAAAAGCATCCCAGGTAATACCACATATATCCTCTCTATCTGCCCTTGGCATCGGCTGCTGGCCCCTGGCAAAAGTGTGCGCGGGGCACTGGGTCTAACCCGTTACGGTAACTCTCACCCTAATGCATTTACAACTATGTTTCCATACTGGTAATTTGGTGTCCGTGAGTTAGAGATTCAGTTTCCTGACGTTCAGCTACACGAAATTCAGTGACTATCATTATAAATAACTTTGCTTCACCAGCGTCAGAGAAGGAGGCAAAAGCACCAATGTTACTTTGTTCCTGGGGTTTCCTACGGATTCAATTGATTATTTTCTCCTGAAGCAAAGCCACAGTAACTTTATACAGTTACTGCACCCCAAATTTTGCTGCAAAAAGACAGAAAGGACAAGGCAAATCTCGTCCTTGGCCAAAAGTTTGGCTCTCTCCAGCCCACACAGCTCTCTTGCACTACCACAGCTGCCTTTGTGCCCGCAAACTCTTGTGCCGTTCCCCAGAGCCTGTGGCACAGGCACCAGCTTCACACTGCAAAAGCATCGCTCTCGTGGGCTTCTGCATGGCCTCTGCTTCCCCAAACGCTGTACGTCATGGGTGGGGGGAACGCCCACACAAAGCACAGCCACAGGAGTTCCCCACATGGCTCAAGGATCCAAACAGTATATAATGTGAACAGAAGCAGCTGGCTCCGCTAGAGGGGACCAGCGCTGAGGGGACCCCACCGGCAAAGTGATGCTGAGGTCTCTGAGTTGATACCTGAGGAGATCCAAGGACACAAAATGAAAGAGTGCGTGATGAGAAAGGGGGTGCTGAGAAACAGACAGAAGGCCCACGCAAGGAGAGGAATTATACACGAAGGTTCAAGGCCATCCTCTGGGATGCTTTGCCTATGGGAAGCTCAGCGAAAGGCCATGAAACTTCAGAAAAGCATCAGGGTGCTCTGGAGCCAGAGAAGTTGCGCCAGAGTTTTCCTTGTGAACACTTCCACATCTTTGATAGCCAAATGAAGATTTCTGCTTTGCTGCTTCAGCTTATCTGGGAGTCCTCGTCCCAGGCAACGCACTTACATTATTTTTAGCATACACAGTAAAATTCCATTTTGTTTCTGAAACATCCAGTTCTCCCAGCTTTCACCACTGTGCTTTTGCTGAGGCCACACTGTTTTACAGGATTATAACCTCTGCAGTTTAGCAGAGTCAGATTTATCAGATACCACCACGGGTAAAAACGCAGAGTCCAAAGGAAATAATGAAAATCCCAGCCAAAATAAGAAATTGCAGTTAATGTAGGAGTTCTTTATGCTCAGCTTAAGTAAGCAAGATATGAACCTGAGCATTTAGGCTTTAGAAGCTGTAGAAACCAGGTTTACCACTAAGTCTAATAGTACAACATTATGACTATGGGAGTAACTGAGTTACTGTAAATCACACCTACTTACAAGATAGGAAGTGTTGTGTAGAAATCACAGGGCTATGTCATTAATAAACCCCAGGAACAAAACACAGATCTTTTTTTATTAGTTTTAAAAGCCTGAAAAATCACAGAAGCTTGTGAATATTAAACTAATGAAGCATTGAAGTATCAGGACAATTACCAGGGCAATATATTGAGGAAGTAAAACACACAAAAGAAGATAAAGGAATGTGCTGACAACACAAACTTCTGTCAGTAGAATGGAAGAGGAAAAATATAAAACCCACTGAAAACTGGTACTTTTATGAAGGAAAAATACTCCCCCAAGGCTAGTATTTCTGAGATAGCAGCTAGAACGTAACATCTGAGGTCAACTTAATGAAGGTGAGAGTATATGAATAGCTAATCAGACCTATAATTTCTGTAGCTTTATAATTTTATATGACTTTTTCTCACTGGTTGAATTTTATTAAAATTAAAATTATACTTCGTAAGTCTGAGAATTTGTTCCAATTTTCTTTCTTTTTTTTATTTCCACAGTTTTTACACTTGAGGTGCCTTTAGTAGCTAACTGAGCGAATGCAAAACTTAGCTTCAAAAGTTGTACAAATAGTACTGATTTATTGTAACTACATTAGGAGCTCCCTAAGGGATGGAGTCATGGGTTATTTTACCTCCTTTGGGAAACCAGTCCACTTCTCACCTCCTAATCCCCCTGGGAGGGTCCCTCTAGCACAATGGTGCTGAGGAAGGGTCTCCTCTGCACACCCTCTGCCTTGCCTAGCAAAGATACATCAGGAAGAGAAATGACAGGAGAGGGTTTGACTTTGCACCCTAGCAGCTAGATGCTTATCTTGGGCATAAAAGTCCTAAGTCTGTTCCGGAACCAGATAGATAGACAGATAGATCCCTGCTCCAGACTATATGTAATTTTTATACAGTCATTGCTTAAAAGAACAAAATGCATAACGTTAATTAAAATAAAGGGAGCAGAAGTCCCTTGCCTTACACTGAATCCCTTGCCATAGGCTGTGGAGTCAGATCAGGTTTATGGGAGGGCGGGGGGTGAGGCTGGCAGGACCCCCCGCCTTACAGCGCTCAGATAAGGACAGAGTGAAGTACAGGTCCTGGCTGTGAGAGCACAGCCACCGGCCAGCACTGCCCTCAGCTCAGCCAGGCACCTGGATGTGTGGCTTCTGCCTGCAGTGCTGAACAAAGTCACCTCCAGCCCAGGCACTGCTCCTGGCTGAGCAGCAAGGGTTGCCAGCACCTCCGGCTCCCCCAGAGCAAGACCCTCCTGCAGGACAGCCCCTTGCAGCGGCGGTCTGGGTGCAGGGCACCTATGATCTCACCCTGTTCCAGAATTTCAATAAATCCCAAAAAGCACCTGGTGGTATCTTTCGATGCCTAAATCATCTAATTAATCTGATCAATGAATGAGGATGGCCTGCTGTCTGTACAAGTGACATAAAAGAATGATGTCTATTAGCGCATTAAGCATTATTGAGTGTTGCGTGTTCTAACACCTGAAATGACCAACAGGAAAACCTGATGGGCACAGGTTCACTCATCCAATTCAAGTTACCTCTGGCTTTGTCCTGGAAAGGGACAAGGAAAAGATCAGCTTTCTGATGTCAAACATGAGTGCTGATGGAGGAGGAAAATTTCCAGGTGATTCACCGAGGTTCTGTGAAAACTAAGAAAGGAAAAAAATGTAACAGCAAATCCCTACAAGAATAGGTTTAATGATCTTGTTTCTCAGGTTATTCATAGACCGTGTCATTAAAAAAAACAGCTTAAGTATCTGTTCTCCCAGCTGTCTCTTGAAGGCTTTCCTCTGCTTTCTGATTCCTGTGTAAGGAGTATATATTTTGGTCGAGGATAGTGCTGACACAGTGGTACCCACCAGCTGTCCAAATGGTGGCATGGGCAGCTGGGCAAGCCAACAGCCCTCGAGCCGTGCAGCTTCAGCTGAGGTCTGGCACGGATAGAGATGCAGAGTAACTAACATCATTTTAAAGGAGAAAAAGTTCTTCGGTATTGATTCCCTGTTGCTTTTAATCACAAGCAGAATTTGCCTTTGGTTTTACTTTCTCTTCCCTATTCTTTTTAAAGCCTATCCTACTTTCACTGTCATGGCCCCTACCGAGCCCTGGCATAGTTTACAGTAAAACTTAACTTTTCAATGTATCACCAGCAATACAGTGGTTAAAATCTCAAACACCCAATTAGAAAGTCACCCAAAGGCTGAAAGCTTTTGAAGTTGTTGGCAAATTCTCTGCTGATAAGATGTGGTGGGTTCATGTTGGCTGGCTGCCAGACGCCCACCCAGCTGCTCTCTCACTCCCCCTCCTCAGCAGGAGAAGGGAAGAAAATAAGATGGAAAAGCTATGGGTTGAGATAAAGACAGTTTAATTAAAAAAAAAAAGCAAAAGCTGTGTGTGGAAGCAAAACAAAAAGAGAAATTTATTTGCTACTTCCCATCAGCAGGCAGGTGTCCAGCTACTCCCTAGGAAGCAGGGCTTTGGTATGGGTGGCAATTGCTTGAGAAGACAAACATCGTAACCACGATGCCTCCTCATTCTCCCCCTTTCCCTCAGCCTTTATTGCTGATTACAATATTATATGATATGAAATACCCCCTTGGTCAGCTGTCTCTCCCAGCCTTTTGCTCACTCCCGGTCTAATGGTCTTTTGTGGATGAGAGGATTGGAGAGATGGCCTTGATGCTGTGCAGTCACCGTTCACCAGTAGCCATAACATTGATGCCTTATCAGTACTGTGTTAGCCAGAAATGCAAAGCCCAGCACCATACATACTGGTGTGAAGAAAACTAACTTCATCCCAGCCAGACCCAGTAAGAATTGAAAGAATCTAATTGTCTATATTACATAAGAAAAGAAGAAAGAAAAAAAAAACCAAACAAATAAAAAAATCCTTGTCTGAGTAATCTTACAACTAATCCAATGTCATTGGTGGCTACTCTTCCAGCATCAATTAATTCACTTGCAATTTAGGCAATAAAGAAGAACAAGCTCCGTAGCTGAGATTTACACATCCTCTGCCATGGACACGTGGAAGTTGAAAAAGATCTTTCATTAGTCTGTGGGGTAATGGTTCTTCCTGGCTCACATAGTACACTCAAAAATATAGGTGCATTGTCATCTCTTTATGTAACAACAATTACGAGCTGACGATACTTTCATTTTGAAAAGGTTGTTCAATTGGAGAAATTATACGGAAAAGCTTAATCTCTACAGATTTCCGCTGATTCCTTTCTCACTCTGGAAGCACGAGTACCTACAGAGCTGGATGAGTTGTAAAGGCGATCGGATGCTGTGCACTGGCTGTAGCCAGCTTGCCAAACAAGACTTCGGAAACTCTACCTCTGCTCTACGTGCTTAGATGGGATTTTGCACTGGGAAGCCACAGATGGGACAAAATCCAGCACCTTTCCCTGGAATGAGGGGGGGAAAATCTCCTTTCACATGCAGTAAGCACAGAGGATTTTGGTCTTGGTAAAAACTTAGCAAAGACTGGCTCTATTTTCTGATGGGCAAAGCCTCACTGAAGGCGGGTGGAGTCCCAACAACAAGAAAAAGAGCCTGAACAGGGAAGAGGCCTGGAAACCATGTTGAGCAAGGTATGGTTTCACCTCAATTAGCACAGCCGTGCTGAAAACACAGCATGCCCAGGTCTCGCTGTAGCCACCAGAGAGGCACTGCTGAAAGCCATTCAGGCTGATTTTCCTTTTGGGTTTGTCTGTCACTCTCCATCGACGATGGAGATGGGCAGCGGCACTGCCCATGGAGTCTGTCTCACTCTAGTTCCTAATTTTAAGGTGTGCAGAGTCGGAGCCAGTCCTCTGAGCAACTTTTTTCTTGTGCTTAATTTTGTCTTGATGAGTAACAAATGAAAGCATAAGAGTCTTAAATTATAGCTGCTCTCCTTTGAACTTGGCTAATACTAGGCTCTGCATGTGGAGGGACAGAGGAAAAGCAGTAGCTCAAATTGAGAGCACTGCACTGAGGGCACACCATGTTGCTACAACATTTGCACGCTGGAAGCTAATCGTTAAAAGTCTTCTTAACGATTTTTCTTTTGTGCCCTCTCAAAGCTGAATAAATGATCGTTCACTGCCTGGTAATATCTGACAAAGCCCTGGATACTGGAACAAAGTGTTCAGTCCTATTTAGTCACATTCTGGAAAGCTATTTGTGTCTATTTTTCTTTGTATTATTATTATTATTATTATTATTAACACTGCTCCATTAAGAAGCATGATAATCATTTACAAACTAAAGAAGTGGTAAATATGTCTGGGTGTAAAATTTATTAGTGACAAGCTATTGCCTGATGTGACAGAGATTGCTAATTCCTAATTTTTCAGACAAAACCTTGCTTCCGATAAGGAATGGTTGAAAATGTTGATAAATATTTGTTATGATGTATTTAACGGCTGCTGGTGAACACTGCAAGACGTAAATCACAGAAGATGGCATTTTTAACTAGTAAATAAAAAGTAAATGAAAATACCATCACATAGATTTAGAAGGTGTTTGAAAACAAAGGCCTACGAGTGATTTTTTTTTTTTACTGGAAAGAGCTCTAAATGGGAAATAACAATACTGGAAGTCTATATTGCAACCCTGCATTTCTAAGGCACCACCCTTTCACCAAAACTTGAATTATGACTACCAACTGGGAAAAATTACAGAATCTGGCCCACAGCGTGTATCAGCATCCAGTCTGCTCAATTGTAAAAGAATCTGGAGGACAATGCACAAAGTGGTTTGGAGTGATGGGATCAGATTGACCAATTCAGAGAGCTTAGAGTCTGCCCTAAGCAAACGAGAAATCTTACACATATGTGAACAAAAGAAAACAAACCAAATGAGAATAAATCCAGGGACGTGCTGGCTGGAAAGCACCAAGCTCAAGCTGTAAACACAAATAATAAGCTGCTGCTATTTGCCGCTATTGGCGAGTAGAGCCCGTATTATTTTTGGATGTGCAGGGTGAGAATTATCTGATCTAGAATTTCCTCTCCTACCAGTAAACTGCAGATTTGACTCAACATGCACAACCCTCAGAATGAGCAGTGTGGTTTTTGCATGTGTTGCAAACTGGGATGCAACGCCAGAAGGTCAAGGTGTCCAAGGCGACCATCTCGAACCTTCCTTTCTTTTCTGTTACCAGTGTTAAATGCTGGAGTGACACTGCTCGGCAGCCACTGTCTGACACAGTTCTCGCCAGGGCACAGGACTGCTGGGGGAGGAAGACACAGGACAATATCCTCCTACCATCGCTCAGTCTGCACACGTGGCCACAGCAGGTGTGGTTACAGCCAACGTTCAGCCAAAACCTACCGAGGAAGACAGTGGTTTTTACTCTTTAAAGAGACGCGGGCCAGCTTTCTCTGGTTTGGACCATGCACGACTGAATTTCCAGTTTCCTCAAGTTCACTGAGTTCTGCTGGAGTGTATCCAAGGACAGAAGTAATTTCATGAACACTTTTGCCATGTGGGCTATTTAAGGAGTTTAGAAACTTATTTGAAATATTAAGCTTTTCTATCTTAAAGTTTGTTTTCAGGTCTGGTACTTCCTAAGTTAAGGAAGATGTGCCTCACTAAGCAGGAATATCAGAAAGCACTTTCTGGAAGACGACTTACCTAGAACAGCTTAGCTTTTTGATTCAATAGTCCCATAAGCATTAGACTAAGCCTACGCTTCCTGTCAGGAAACTTCTTATCCGAGACAAATGTGTATTCTGATACATATATTATGTTCCAGACCCTACAGTGAAAATTAATGTTTGCTCTTGTCTGTGGAAAAAGGTAGATTCCAGATATAGTCCATATTACTGCAGTTTTGAAAGGGTCAAATCCTTGCTTTTTCTACCACTATGCATTGAATTAACCAGCTTTTGTGGGTCAAAACCAAACTCTTCATGTGGAGTGATAAAGAACTGTGTGAGTGTGGATTTCACCGGGTGGAAAAACCTGACAAAACCCACATTTTTAGTAAGTCAGCCCAGATTTTTACTGCACAGTCCTTTAACAGTGTCAAGGAAGAATATACGGCCATTAAGTCAGTGGAGATGTATCTTCAGTTCTATTTTCTTAATTTGGTTTAAATGGTGTTGCCAACATGTCACCTTTTTAAAATAAACACAGATAAGCTTTTTCATTGGCACTGAATTTCTAGCTGGGGGAAAGGATGGGAGAAAGTTAAACTGAGTTTGCTTCATTAGAATGTTTGCATAATTACTGAGATTATGCTGCTGTTACTATCTGCAGCTGTTAAGCGCTGGGCAAGATATTTGTGTCACTACTATGAACATTTACTTTTCACAGCAACACTGTGCACTTTTAAGTATTATAGGTAAGCTTCCATTTCTTATTATTTTGGTCTACTTATGGGTTCGCTTGTTTGCAAAACTGAGTATCACACAACCAAAATACTTCTTGTACCGTGACACAGAAGGAGAGCAAGGAACATTCATTCCCTCAATCTGCCCCTGAACAATGCACAACCTTTCTCTGACTCGCCACACCCTTTGAAAAAAAGACTTTTAAACTGTCAACTCAAGAGACTGTGACCTGGTTTGACTTCTTAGCATCCACAAAGCACAGTGTAGACCAGCGGAAGGCTCAGCGGGGCTCATCTATGCGTGTGAACCTTACAGGTTTGCTGTTCGCCTGTGCACTGAAGGAAACGAGCCTAACGTGATCAGACCGTCTGCCTGTACGTCCATTTTTTCTTCCCAACGCCTTGGGCAATTTCCACTGGACTGAGGCACTAGTAGTCTCAGCTCTACTTCATAGACATTTCATCAAGACAGGTGGTAAAAAGGAAAGAAATCCTATTAATGATTCCACAGAGGAATGGCAGGAAGAGTTCGGGCATTTCTTGTTTCATTTTAAAGGTAGCTTTGCCTTGATTTTCTGACTCACATCTATAGCTTTAAAAAAACACTGTGCATATTCTCACAGAAATTTGCTTTGTGAACCTTGTTATTCAGTTTTCCAAGATTCTCCAAGGCCATTTCTGCCTCCATTCGTTCATTTAAGCTCCCCCCCTGTCCCCATGTAACTCCAGGCCAGGTGCTAATGACCGCTGCCACCTGAAACACACCATCGCTTGCCCTTTGCTGAACCCCTGAGCTGGAGTCCTTGCTTCTCCCAGGATGGTCCTCCCTGAGTCTGGCCAGAAAAAAAACTCTTTTCTCAATCGAAATGTAAAGAAATGAAAAGGTTTTATGGATATTTCCATGGAAATGTTCGACTTACAGATAAAACATGAGATTTTCTCTGAAAGTTGGGCTGTGAGTGTTGCTGTGTTTCACAACAGCATTGATCCAGGAGCCTCGTGTTTCTGCTTCTGCTACGGTGTGAGCAGCCAGCTAAGAGGATCCATCTCACAAGACAACCCAGCACCCCGTGTGAAGAAGTCCTTGCACTGTGTGGCCATTTTCTAGAACCTGCCTTTTGACAACAAATACCTGCATTTTGCTGTGAGGAGGTGACATTTTCCATGAAATAGGATAGTTTAGCAAAGCACAAGCTTTCCATCAATAACAGCTCAGATACTTTTTTTAACACCAATTTCCTAGTCCCAACACCTTTCCCTTGTGTCATTTTGAGGGAAAGGCATGAAGATGCTTTCAACCTGAACAATTCTGTGATTCTATGCGCAGGAGCCCTGGGCGTGTGCTGACAGACTGCTTCCAACCTGACGTACTAACAGCACCTGCAGCACTTCAGAATGGTTCAACCCACCACCACTTGCTTTAATTGAGTAGGTATCCAGAAAGGGCTTTTTTAAGATGCAGTGGTAGCCTCATTTCACAGTATTTTGCTTACATCATGGGTAAGATTCCTCCACGCAGGTGCCTAAATGTGATTTAGGGTGGGCTTAGTGCCGGTGCCAGGCAAGGCCGCTTGAGGTGCCTTCAGCTGGTGCTCCAGAAGGACCCACCCAGGTCTCCCACTGGTTTCATGACGTATCTGCCAGCGAAGGTATCTCAGATACCTGTACTGAGGGACCTGAATGAAGCCCTTGAACTCCACTGAGCACAAGAGGGCTTGGACACCTGGTTCACAGCCAGCTCTCCACATGTACATATCGAACTACAAATCTCTAAACTCTGGAGCTGAAGCCCACACTATGCCTTTAGTCCAATGCTATTTAGACCCAATCTGATGATATTGCTAACGCCCACATTCACGATGCTCCATTTTGGGTGACACTGAGGCCTGACAGCAGATCACAGTCTGGCCTCTCTGGAGAACCAAGCTCTTCCCTGTGTTGCCAGAGGAGCACACACACCGCACCAGTGCGATGCGCAGGCACTGAGCTTCCCCTCTCCTCTTACACCAGGTCTGCACCACACCTAATTTACACCCCCGACACTGATAAATTCCTCTCCCAAACAAGGTGCTCTCCAGGGACTGATCTATTAACTGCACTGTATTTTAGTTGCAGCAAAACCCAAGGAACAGAATACGTCTTCTCTAACTCTGCCAGGCAAGCATTTTGCATTTGATGAGGGGCAATTTATAATGGCTTTTGGCTGAGCTGAGAGCTGGCAAGTGTGCCAACCTGATTTCAGGCAGGGAAAAACTCAGGCAATGAGAGAGTGCCTTATCATTCCAGAGCCTTAGGAAAATACCTGGCCACTTTCTGAGAGGACCTTTGAAGTGGCTCACCCGGGCTGTTGACAAGTACCCTGACCTGGGCTTTTCACTCCCACAGGCGGCTGGCATCGGCAGCAGTCCCACTATCCGGAGAGGCACGTGCAGGAGGGGAGTCACCCTGGTCCCTGAGCCCACCCGGCACATCACCCTGCTCCTCCTTCTACCACCTTGCAAGGACCCTGGCCTCCCATCCTCCTCCTTTGGCTCCTTCTCCTTTGGTAGTATCTCACAGGCATCTCCTCCCTGGCCCCAAAATTATCTTCCTCAAACGTTTTCTCTAACAAACTCTTCCTGCTCATGCCAAAGTTAACGGAAACACCGCATGAATTAGAGGGAAAGTCAGTGCCCATGGTGGGAACCCAGCCCTGCGGGTGAACACGGGGTCTGCAGGGTTTGGGTACCTGATGACTCTTTTGCTTAAACCCATTGATTTTATACTGAGTCTTCATAAACAATGGGAAAAATAGCAGTGGGCTCGGCCCACTCATGATATGTTTTGCACATCTTATCTTCCACACAGTGTCACCCTCCTTGTTCCGTAATGTCGGAAATTGAGTTTGCTGTCGGGACATCCTGAATAGATGAAGCGCAGTTTGGAGGGGCGACTGAACTGGCTCCATAAGGAAATCAGGTCTGGGGCAATCCTGGGGAGTATCTTAGCAATGGTCTCCAGTCTGAATACAGACACTTGTTTTCTGACATCAGCTATACCTCAAAATTTCCCATTATGAGCTCCTTAGAGGATTCAAAAAATGCCTGGTAAAACTAATGTACAGGGTGCCAGTAAGCCTCATCCAGCATAGCACCCTGCTTCTGCTCACTCCCCCTTCACAAGGAGGAACATGAAACACCCAGACCCCATGTGGGGCTGCCAGGAGGGCAGTGATGGGGAGCCAGTCTGACAAGCAGAGACCCAGAGAGTCCGGGTAGTTTATCTCATGGAGGAGAGGCAGAGGAGGATGTGATCGCTTTCCTGGAAACGCCTGCCAGAGGGCAGAGGAGCTCCTCACCCCAAAAGACAATGCTGGCACAAGGCTAAATGCCTGTGAATAATCCGTCTGGAAATTCAATCAGATCAAAAGGGGGAATTCAGCATCAAATTTCCCATAGGACAAGGGGGGAAACGGTCTAAACTTCTCAGCTGGAGCCTGCAGTGGTAATGAAAGCACAAGTGTGCCAGTGGGGTGAGTAGACAAGCAAGGTTAGGCTGGCAGGAAAAGCCAGGATTTTGGAATGGAAAAAAAGGAACACATTTTCAGGCAGAGAAGTCCATCTTCAACGTATTTTGTAACATCAGGAGTGCTCTGCACACTGGGGGGCTGTAGATAAGCAGGGTAGCACACAGCTTTGCCCTTTCCTGGTCTGCACTGCGTGCCCCTACCAGTGTCAGCATGTTGCAGGCTAATGATATCCCAGCAGTAGGATGATTGCTTTTCTCTTCACGCACACTTTCTCACCTGGTTTAAAATGCAAAATCACCAAGGATGAAATCTGCAACTATACAATTGTGGACATTCCTGATGTCCCATGTTGAATGCGCCTATTATCCTGTTTACATCCCCATCATTAGGCCAGCAAGATCCCCAGCGACCTATTGTCTGCAGTGTGCAGTGCAGCATTTCTGCTCACCTGTCACTTTGGTGTCTGAGCTTCTTTATCGTAGTATCTGCATATCTCTGCAGTGATACTTCGGTTGTGTGCCAGGCACAGCTCTGGCATACTGCATGGAAAACAAAGCCCTCCTGTAGCCTTTCTCCAATCTGAAGAATATCCCTGAAAATCTCTAGAAGAGAACAAGAATGTAACTTGCTTCTAGTAGAAATTACCGAGTTTCAAATTGCTCATAGCTAATTTATGTACTGAAGGCAAAAACATTTCATCTCCTCTGGCATTTAATATGATTTTTGTACCTATATAACATCATAAGGACCTATATACTGAATAAATAAAGCGTGGGCAGGGCTAGTCATGATTTAATCCCACAAAACGATGTCATGATTAAATCACTAAATTGTTAGTCATGGTTAAATCCTACTGAACCTTGCAGTGCAGGAACATTACTGAGACCAGCTAAATCCTGCCTCCTCCACCCTCGAAGGTGTCCGTCTGCACCTCTCGCCCACCCTAAAGCTGTGTGCCAGGCACGGCAGTGCAGGGCCGGGGGGATGCTGCAGGCACAGCTCCCGCAGTAACACTCTCCTCCTCCAAGTTTACAGCAAATTTCCGTCCCCTGCCACCTTTATAAAAATAAACTGCTCTCACTCTTACTCCCAAGTGGAAATATTCTTCTGAGGCAGTGTATTTCATTTTGAAGTAATAGCCTGCGGTGACTTTTTCCAAGGGCCCTTTACTGCCTGGGAGCGGTTTTATTTGATGGGTGAACAGTGACATCTGCTGGGAAAGTCGCCAGGAGGAGAACTGGGCTCCCGGGGTGCCCAGCAGCCCTGCAGCCTCCCTCCCCTGCAAGCAGGGCAGACAAGGCTCTCCCACCACCCACAGGGCTCCTTACCTGCCTGCCATTCACTCCAGATGGCCACAATTAAGCCTATATAATAATTACCTGTCTGACTGTATCAATGAGCAATTGAAAAAAATCACTAGGTTTGTATCTGGGTTTTTATTGCTTTTTTAAGTGTTAAAGGTTGTGGGATGGGGGCGTATGGGATGGTGGCACGCAGCAGCTGAGCAATCAGAGCTTCTGTCCGTGTGTCTCACTAAGCGTTTTGGTCCTTCACCTCTCTCCCATCCAGCACACCTCTGATTTCCCCACTGCCTCCCTGTTTATTATATTATATTTACAATAGGGCTCATTTGAAAGTGAAATGCCCCAGCAGAATTGCTGGCATTAACGGGTGGCAAGGGTTGCATTACTCCGGGCACCGGGGTGCTTCTTCAGCCAGTGTGCAGCGCATATCTATTGTCCCATATAAATGGCACAATATCACACTCTTTAAAATTTCCTCCAAAAAATAAAAGAGCTTTATCTTAGGAAAAATACAATCTGCTACTTCGAGCGAGGCACTGGGCCTGCAATGTGGCAAGTTGTGTGCTTTCTTGACTTCTTTGAGGTGTTAGCGATACACCTCTCCAAAATGCTATTAAGAAGTTAAAATGCATAAATGCGGGAGTCAGACACCGTATAGGACCCTTACTATGGTCAGCAGCCCTCTGACTGTATGGCGGTGGTTAGGTGATTTTGCAAGAACTCTGTCTCCCAGTTTCCCCTGTCTATTTCCAAAGTGCCAGAGGAGAGAGGCATGCGGGTGCAAGCCCACCACTAGGAACCGGAGATCTGCCTTGTACGTATCACTTAACTCTTCTGACACGGTTTTCCCATGTTATTGGTAGCAGAAGAGCAACTGCAATTTAGGAGCGTCAGCTCATGCTGATCGTTATGCAATGTTAAAAGAAGAAAATAATTTATGGCTTGAGCGTAAGTACATCCTGCTGTGGGAAAACAGGGCTGCTCACCAAACTGTGCTGCTCCTTCTGGCATAGAAATACGGTGGTGCAAGAAGTGCTCACCTTCTAGCCGGAGGAAGAGGAAAATGCAGTCCACTGAACTTGCTTGACTGCAGGAACACACACAGTACCAGCACCTAAGCCCAAACTTGCCCTCAGTTCAAGCTGCCTTGCCCCCATTGCAGAGCGCCCATAGTCCAGCCCTTCCTCTCTGGAGGTCCCCACACTCCCTGTTTTCCCACCCCAAGGCTCAGCTACTCCCATCACAACCCCAGCAGGGATTTCCAATCTGGAGCTCGCGTGCCTCAGCTTCTCCTTCCTGAGAGCTCTGCTAACATCACTCCATTAAAATATTTCCAGGAAACATGTTTCTTTCCCTCTTCTGCATGTGCCTGCTGCCCAAGGAGGCATGGTCTAAAATAAATGCGCTGTTTAAAAACAAGAGAAGGCTTTATGAAGTGCATAACTCAGCAAGTAATTTACACACTTCCCTCTGCAAAATCACATAATGCCTTACAAAACTCAGGGCAGGAAGCTGGAGCTGTTCACGGAGCCATAGATCATGGGAGCAGAAAAGGAAGCAATGGCAGATTCTGTACATGTGCCACATGGGCTATTGCCACCCTGCAGCTCCCTTCCCCACCTGAGCACGCTCACGCTTGGCACCCCTGGCCAAAGATGGATGGCGTCTCCTGGCCCCAGAGGCCTGAAGCGAATGGGAGATGCTCCCTGATGCCAAGTAGGAAGCAACAGACCATCCCTCATGGACTCCCCAGTGACGTGCCGCTGCCTTTCCTGGAGGAATACAGCCTTTCCCAGCATGCACATGCTTCATCCAGATATGTATATAGGTAACATATCCAGAATGATGCTCTATTCCCGTTCTGCTGTCCACCTCCTTCTCATGCTGATTGGACTCACTGTGTAGGATGTTGCTTATGAAGCTCTGGTCTTGTGGAGCACACAGGCTAAGAATAAGTTTTAAATAAAATGTTTCTGGGGAAGGTAGTTCTGAATGACTCTGCCCACTGTAGTCCCCAAGCCTTGAGACTTGAAGATAGGATCACATAAGGCAACCAACTCTCTTGCTCTGTTTATCAAAACCCAAGCTAGAGAAAGAACCAGAGATGTCCCAAGAAAGCTGAGAAGCAACCTCAGAGAAGCTACAGAGAAAGGTCTGCAATGAGGCAAGCACCACAAGGTGGGGTGACATGTTCAAAGCTGGGAAGCAGCAGATGGAAAGCAAGTGAGGGAATTTGGGAGAAGCAGAAAGATGGAAGGGAGAGGAAGATCTTGGAGACACTGGAGAAGAAAGAGACTGTGAAGGAAAGAAATACTGAAATAGGAGCCAGTCTAAAAGCTCACTTTTTATTTTCTTAACTTGGCAAGGGCCGGGGTGGGGGGGGGGGGGGGTGTCACCTGAAATTACACATGAAACTATACCTTTTAGCTGGGGAAAAAAAAAATAAATAAACCTATCTGGCTTTCTGATTGTGGTTTGGAGAAAGAAATCAAAGATTTCCAAAGAAATCAAAGTAAAACCTTGCAAAAGATTCTTTCAAAAAACCCTTCATTTTCATATTACTCTTCTGCGACTCTTCCCACATAGCTGAGCACGTTCATATGAATCACCAGTTTACTCAGAAGAGTAAACACCCAGCCCACAGCACTGAGAGGGAAAGCTGGGACAGCCAGAGCCAGAGCCTTGCTTGTTTTAGACCGCAGAGATGGAGCGGCCACAGGGGGTGGCAGCAAGCCCTTTTGCACTCCTGCACCAGTACAGGGGAAAATCTGATGGGGACCCACAAGGAAAAGGCAACTGACTGAAGCAGTTAAGAAAGCACCAGTAAATACATGTTTTTGCACAGGCAGGACTAACTTCTCTCGCCATGAAGCAATCACGATGCATCTGCTAGGCAGAAGCTGGAGTTAGAAGTACACGATTGCTAAACAGCCCTGCAACGAGGAGGCTGAGCAACTGAGCCCCAAAGAACTGTGTACATATGCATGTGCACGGGTGTGCATTCAAACCTAGCGTGCTGGCAACAGCATTTCTGCGAAGCAGTCAACGTCTTGAAGTTAGTACCAAAAAAATTAGGTTCAAAAACCAGCCTGGGGAGTCTTTCTGCTCTTTGTGCCATTACCATATAGACTTTCTTGGCGTTTTCAAGCTTTTCCCAGCAACTAGGCAGGGACGACTCTTTTACACTGAAACAAGAGATATTCAGGTGTTTCCCTTGATTCTAGCAGCTTTATAAAGACTGAGCACTGTAAGCTGGTGGCCAGAGAGTAAGAAGTAGCAGGCTTTACTCCTCCTTAGGGCAGGAGTAACTTCACCAAAGGACCAGAGAGAAACAGAAGCAATAAACAGCCTCCTTTGATAATGGACAAGAAGAAAACCCAAAGCAACTTCATAAGGAAAGTGAAGTGGAACGGTAAAATGCTGCACTTCTGAAACATGGTGTGAAATAGGGACTAAATGTTTCTCCACTCCTCTGTCATCGTTATCAGCTCCTGAAGGGAAGCCTCTGGCCAGCCTCTCCAGGCTATGCTGTGAAAGGAGCAACCTCTAAGGATTTTACGAGGCCGTTGTGCTATCTGCAGAATCCCAACTATGTCTAACTTTCAATACAGCTTGGTCATGTTCTATTTTATGTTCTGCCTCAGTACGTTTGAAGTCCAGAAACAAGGAACAGAAGTATATATGCAGGCTTGCTCTCTACTCTAAATTTCAGAGCTCCTCTACTGCTGATAAGCACTCAGGAGACTGCCTGGTTGAAGTGAAAGCTCAAAGCTTTTTTTTTAAAATTTGTGAGCACTATCTGTACTCACACAGAGTCTCCTTATCCATAGTTCACCATACTAATCATACCTCGTCCCTTGAGTATTGCCCCTAATAGCAGCTTGATGTGAGTCCTGCCCGTGACACCTTCATCGCTCCCGAGTGGTTGCGTTCTCCCAGACGACCATGATAAATAATGCAAAACAAGCCTTGAAAGTACCAAAAGAAAAGCTTCCCAGCACGCCCAGCTAGCACAGACACAGCACGGACATAGTGCTTCTGTGATCTTTACAGCTACGAGCACCTAGGCATTGCCTCTCGGTGTACTACAATTCGGCACTATGGCCTTCTGAAATGCAGGGATTTTATCCTTCTCACAAGGAGAGGTTTGATAATGAGCTGCAGTCTTACAGTGACTTACTCCCACTGCAACAACTGCTGTTAGAAATGTTAACCTTGTCTGGGAAGACTGGATAAAGGGAAATGAGGCAACTAATGGCAAGGCACAGAGTCCGGGAGTCAAGCCTGGCTTTTACAATAAAAAGTTCATTTTCTCCCTCTCCTCTCTTCTGCAACCTCCTTTCACAAGGGAATGGCCCAGCTGGGCCAGCTTTCTTCTCTTCTTCAAAGTGAAGTTCTTTTGTTGGTGACATCCAAGCTGCTTTTTTTCCCTTAAACTATGGGGCAAATGCGCACAGATCATACTAAAGGAGTGGCAAACACTTTCCATTTTCTTCTTGACCTAACTTCAGAAGAAACAGCAGGCACAAGGAGCTGCATTGATATCAGCAACTAAGACCTAATAACCTTCTTGAAGGGAAGGGAAGGCAGGGCAAGGCAAGGCAAGGAAAGGAGAGGAAAGGCAAGGGAAGGGAAGAGAAAACCCCATTGAGGGTCATTCTGTTCAAATTTGACAGGTACAGGAAAGCCTCATTGATCTCTCTGCCACTATCAAAACCCATTTTATGTCTTCAAACTCTCCCCAGTAAACAGGCAGGGTAGACTCTTTCTTAAAATGAAATAACAGATACTCAAGCATTTTCTTTGATTCTAGAAACTTCTAAGATGAGTATATATATTTTTTTTTTTTTTATTTTATTTTATTTTTAAACAACCAAGAGCAGGCAGGGTCTGGTTTTCCTTAGGCCAGAATGGTTACGCCAAAGGATCAGAAAGAAGCAGAAGCATCAAGCAGTGCCCTCTGATCGTGTTTCCATATCTTGCTTCTGCTGCCTCCAAGCAGTTCAACTGGTGGGTTCAACTTCCAGCACTCATGAGCAGATGGCACCTAGGTGGGGAAATATTCCTGTTGTAACAGCCTATATGCTTTTCAGCACCTTTCATAATATGTGATGCAGAGTGACACAGAGCTGCATGGGGAAAAAAAAGACTACCAAGCTAAAGGCAAAAGCATATGTATAAGTGTTAGTTGTGGCTATCTGTATGTAATGAAACAACACGGGGGTGTTATCCTTTCTCTTCTTCCACTCCCATTCAGGTGTCCAAGTGCAGCCGTATATGATATCTCTGGATGTTCTCATGCCTTTCCAGTTCTGGAGGTATCTCCAAAATCAAACTTAGATATGATTGATACATGTCCTTAACACAGTTGGGACAGGAATGAGAAACAACTGGCAGATATTCTTAGAAAATAAGATCTTTTAGAAGTGCTTTCACACTCAAGTAATGAAATATAAACCCACAATAACTGGAAATATACACAGGAAGAGTTTGCCTCTTATTAGTACAGCGTGATCACTTCTACAAGGAAATAGAAAAAAATCAAAATGCAGAAAGATTACATTTTGAATTCACTGCCAATGTCATAGAGATGAAAAATTCAGTCTATTAATTATATTTAATTATATCATTCTTCTGGTGGGCAAGGTAACTACTTAATCTTAAGTAAAGCAATTCCTGTAGTCTTTGACTATAGCTATTTCCAGGATAAGTCTTTTTTAAAACTGTTTAACCATTTACTGACAACAGAAAGATGGTTTGTATTTCAATAACGATGTCACATCAGCAAAACACTGAGAAGCAATTGAATTATATTTGCTCAGTGCAATGCCATAAAATAAACGCAGAACAAAATGTTTTTAAAAAGTGGAACAACTTGGTACAAATTAGGGTAAATTTTCCTCAGGAAATCTCATTAAGTTCAAAGGGAGTGTGAGATGGCACACTTGTGTAATGCCATCTATTGATCATAGACTAAAAAGAGAGTCCTATAGATCTTACTTCCTATGAAAGGAATAAAGATCGGCTTTGAGTAGCATATAACCAAAATATGTCATCTCTATTTCCCCTTTTTTACCTTGGAGTCAGTAAAAGGAGTTAGCTTGATATGTTTATTCCTATTTGGATATATAACTGACTGCAAGCTCCATGACTTCTTACTGGTTTTGCAACTAGTGCAACTAGTATGTCTCTTTTAAGGACTGAATGGATGCTTTTACTGTGTCTTTCAGGAAAATATTGCTTTTATGAATTAGAAAAGAAGATATTGTCTCTTCAAAAATCTAAAAAAAAACATTTAATGTCTTTTAATAATATCTAGCATTGCAATACTTAGAGTCTGGTGTTTCCTTGAAGATGTTTTTTTAACACCAGACTCCATGTCAACCAAGCTAATGACACAAGGTTCAGCTATCCTTGCCTGGTCTAAATACTAAAACTTCTTAGTTAACATATTCAGCATGTTTTAGAAATACATTTTTATCCTTTTTTAGACAACCCTGAAGAAAAAGTGTACCACTAAAGCAACAACTAGTACTAGGAAAATTCAGGCAATGTTATCATTCATGATTGTGTTCTGGATTCATGCTCCCACGAGCTCAGATCTTCAAATGTTGGGGTTGAAGCTAACCATGAAATGGGTTCGTGGTGGTTTAGCTTCCAGTAAAAAACATGAGGCTGAGGAGCATGACTAATAGACTGTACAAATTGCTATTCTCCTTCCATGCTAATGATAATGTGTTAGCACAGGTATAAATAA
>NW_024427321.1:73468-75106 GCF_017639655.2 Falco naumanni | reverse complement strand
TTCATTTTAATATGCTTAGGTAAATAAAAATACAGGCATTCATAACCCTTTTTCATTTATAGATTCTAGCAAATAAGTGTTTAGAACTAAATTCTTGAGCAAGTCAGGTCCAGGATGCTTCAGACCTTTCCAACGGCACGGACTGGCTACAAGGCCAACTTAACCACTCATAAGGTGGAGATGGAAGGGAAGATTTCCGTCCAGGTATTTTCCATGGGGTGCAGGAAATGGGCATGTCTGAATATTATGGGGGCGCTAGCCCACCTTCACTGAAGACCCAGGCATCTCCCAAGAGTCAATATAAATCCTACAAATCACAAATGAATCTCACTGAACTTGAGCCCTTCAGAGATAAAATCCAATTTCTTGAGTTTTTCTCTTATCCCAGAGACTGTAGAATTGGAAACTTTCAAAACCGATCTGGACAATGATAAAGACCTTGAACAACGTTTTGAAGTTAACCTTGTTTGGAGCAGCGGTTTGGACTAGATGACCTCTAGAAGTGTCCTTCAAGCTGTATTTCCCAGTTAATCCATCTTTCTCCACTGGGGATTCTCTCCAAACAGTTTCCGTCTTTCCTGAAAACGGTGTACAAACTCAGACATTGAACTAGAGCTGGGCTTTGGACAAAAGTTATTTTGGATGCTTTATAATCCTGTTATACAGCTCAGTATTACCTTCGTAGAACAGTTCTGCCTCACGTTCAGCTATGATGGACACATCACAACCCCTGCATCCCTTTCCTGCACAACTCCTACTGAGTTTTTCCCCACTCGGTAGGTCTTTAGTTGATTATTTTTTGTATACCCAAACTAACTTGCATTTGTCTCACTGAGCTTTTGTGCTATTTTTTCAGCCCTAAATCTCCTGTTTGTTGAGATAATTTTGAATTCTAACCCTGTCTTTCGATGTACTTTCACACCAAAGTCCCCTCAAAGCTTGGTATTTACAGATTAAATAACCAGGAGGTTATTAAACCACTTCCTGATCTCTCTCTCTGTTGCACCCCCACTTCTTGCAAATATGCCACAGAGGAAACATGAAAGACCAAAGGAAGGCACTCTTGTGCTATTGGTTACTACATCTCAGCTACATTTTCACTGAGATAAACAAAATCCTGAGTTATGGCCACCCCCTAAACAAAGGCAGCGTCGTGCTCCAGAGCACGAGGCAGTTGAAATTCCTACCAGGTTGAAGGGCCATATCCTGAACCAAGCCAGCTAACACACTTGAGACGCACGTTCCCCTGCTGAAGAGCATGGTGCGGCAGGAGTGGCATGCCCGCAGGGGGACCGCGCCTGGCACTTGCAGCACGGTGCCAAGAGGCGCCCTTTATTGTCTCCTGTCAAGCTGCCACCTTCCTTCAGAAAGCACACCTGCCCTCCTCCTCACTCTGCAGGTGTCTTGACCATCTCTGTGTCCCCAGGCCTGAGCTTAGTGGCCTAATAGCTTTTATTTCGATCTGCATAGCCGTTTTCATTTCAACTAACGTGTGGTTCACAGTCATAGGGGCCCATCTGTGCTAAAGCCCACTTTGACTGCTCTTCTGATCCACCTAGCGTAGCCTTGCTGTCCCTGTTTTTCAAAGTATTACAGAGCCCTCAGGACTATACAACACATTTATTTGTGGCACACTGT
>NW_024427321.1:0-73368 GCF_017639655.2 Falco naumanni | reverse complement strand
CGGATGAGCCCTGAGAGACGACCCTGAAGCAATGCCTGGGTGCTGCTGCACCTCAAAGCGCAGGTTTTGGGCTGGAAGAAGCAGCAGGAGCGTGCTCAGCTGGGCAATGTACCAGGGCTGAGAAACCTTTGGCTTTTCAACACAATGCTGTCGCACAGTTGTGAACTGAGAAAAAATCTTATGGGTCCCACTTATCCCAAGTGTAACGTGGCTGAAGTCAGCATGCTTGACCTCTTGGTTTGATGCCCTACGAATAGCAGTGTCACAGCTGCCTCTTAGCTGCCTGGATTTTATTAACCTTGCCAGTTTTGCTCAGCTATCAAAAGAGATTCAGGGAGCTTAAAAACCAGAACCACCACCCTGGCTCTAAAATAACTGTGTCTTAACCTGCCAACCCTGTCCCTACAGGGGCAGGCTTGGGAGTTTCACAGCCACCTTGATCTCACCAAGGGACCCGGTAGCAATAATGGAAATACAGGGGTGCTTTCCCCCCCCCCCCCCACATCCCCCTGAAGGATTCCTTCACAATTGCTGTATTTTATCCTAATTGATAGGCGCTGGTTTGCTCTGCTAGGATGACTCTGCCTTTCCCACGAGAGAGCACCTGATCCTACTCTAGTTGAAGTCAAGGGCATTTTTGGCACTCGTCGTGATGGGAGCAGATGCAGACTCACAGAGAGTTTTGTTGGGGGACCTCACGCTTCAGCGGGGCTTGCCTTGGGTGCCACGGTGCTTTCGCCTCAATGGAGCTGCTTTAGTGACGCACATGTTCCCTTCTATTTCTTCTAGAGCAGCAGTGTCAGTAAGGTCAACTCTTGTCATTCTGAGACGTCAGGGGAGAAAACGCTTACTGAGGAGCCGGACCGGTCCCCAGGCGCAGATGCTTTAGTATAATTTGCAAGCCCAGCACGCATCTGCAGATTGCGCCTTAGCAACAAGCACACAGTGTGGCTGAAGTATAAAGCCAAGTAAGCAGTGGGGTTTTTTTTCTTCCTTACTTTTTTTCCCCCCCCTCTTCTTTGTATGAGTCTTTTAAAATAGGCTTTTGCTTTTAAGCAGGAATTGGTTTGGATCCCTTCACTGGGCGTTGCACTGGGAACATTTGTAGCTGCTGAGCTGGCTCGTGATTAAGTTTTTTCCATCTCTGCTTGCTGTTCGGCAGTGGCCCTAGCAGTCCTGCGTCAGGCATCAAACTCTTGCTTCTCCTCAAAGCAATTACAGATTTCAGCTTCTGTCTTTTTTCACTCATTGGAAAAACTCTTGACTGCCCTAAAGCTCTGCCACCTCTTGGTATTTCTGGAAGTTTCTGGCAGCTTGGTTATGGTGATGGCTTGAAGAATGTGCTTACCGGACTAAAAGCCGCCACGTTTTCTTCTACACACAAGGCTTCTGTGGGATCAAGGAAACCTCTTATGTGCCAAGCACGAACTGGGCTCTCAGAAAACTGAGGGGAAGAGGATACTATGAGCACCGTTTGGCCATCCCTTCTTCACCTACACAGAGAGTCTAGCGGATGCTGTTGTCCACTAGCGATGAGTAAATTAGTCACTGTCAGCAATAATTACACTAGATCTGTGTCTTTGCTCAGGGATGCGGGGTGAGGGAATCTTCTACCATGAAATGTTTTTTATTAGTAGCTGTTTGTGTTGGTATTCAATGCATTTTTATTATAATAATCATTCTGCACTTTGGACAGCGATCATTTGAACTTGACGTTTCAGCAGCAGGAAAGAGATCACATACTGGAGCTGGTCAGGAAAGCTGAAACTACGAACAAAGAGCTTGTTATTTTCTCACTGTATTTTCTCACTGCTGTAGCCTTTTTTTTTTTTCCTTTTTTTTTTTTTCTTACTGCATTATTATTTAGTTCCTGCCCTTCTGACTCTCAACGGGGATAAACCTACTGACCTCAGCAGCAGATGTATTTTTAGATGTACTGTTTTAGCTAGACGGTTGCTTTGGAGGGGGCTGTTAGCACGTGTTCCTTTGAATTTGTGCTTTTTTATGATTCGGAATACAGTTAGCAGCAGCCTTCAGTGCCTTTGAAGGGGATGGCCTTGCTGCTTTTCTGTTGCTCTTTTACGGACTTCCTTGACAGGTCAAAGTTCTCTCTGTCAATTAAATAGTTTGGTCGCTTTTGATCTGTAACATATTTGATACCGTTAATAACACTACTAAATAAACAAATTGTTTACCCTAGGTTTGACTCCCTAAGAAACAGAAGGGAGGACTGTTTTAACATGGAAATACACATGTAATAGTCAGAATTTATTAGTCAGCATCACAGAGCTATTCGTTGTCAGAAGACGCACTGACGCTGCTCACCTGTCTTGTGGTTTATCTGTACACTTCATTACTTGAGCGATAATGTTACAACACAAAAAATGCCTGGAAGACTGTGATGCCAGTTAGTTCCTGGACTTCATTCTTCAAATCAAAATTAATTGTGATATATGTATGTATAGGGAAAAAAAAAAAAAAGGTGGGAAAATTTGAGAGACTATTATAGAAGGCTTGGTTTTTTTAATACTCTTCCGCGAGACGGTGTGACAGACAAGCTGATAGCTATTTGTACACAGTACTCTCCCCTTTTCTGCTGGGATTGCCGACCCTAAAAGTTTGCCCTTAATTTCCCACACAAACGCCACCAGGTGGCTGTATCTGTCAGCTGTAGGTTAGGAAGTGTTTGGGGTGGAGGAGAGCTCTCGGCGGCCAAGGCTGCCGCTCTGAAAGGAATGATGTCTGCACGCCAGGCTCCCCTCCGGTAATGTAGTCGTAGCTGCAAAGGTAATGGGAACTAGGAGTAATTTGTTTTAAACCGCCAGGGACAACAACAGGACAAAAATCGTGACAAAACCCAAAGAGAAGGACACAAAAATCAGTACCCATGATTTAGAAACTTAGGATGCTCTGTGGGATTTGGTCCTTCTTTGTAATGAACATTTTTCTGACCTCTGTCTCAGTGTTACTTTCTTCTGATATTTTCAACAGTAAAATAAAGCATTTGTGTGGAACAGGGGCCACTTCAAAACGATAAGGAACAGCCCCCAAATAATTAAATTCAATGACAAACTACAAAGTACACTGGCTGATGGCTATGCAGATACATGTGGCTAAACAACTCCCCCTCTTCCTCTTCAGGGCACAGTCACTGAGGTTTCAGGTGCGTAACGTAATGAAAACACAGGTGCTTTTTGGCTATTCTGTCAGACACCCCTCTCCTCCAGCTTTCCCAAGGTGTGCAAAGTTTAAAGGCAAGGCGATGGAGGATGTCTCAGTGGCTGCGGTTCCACCTCATGCTGGCCCAGAGCTCAGCTCTGGGAGTATCCCAATCCCACCCCCGATGGAAAAAGCTGCTCCTGGGGCACGCTGGGGGGAAACCGGGTCTGTCTCCAACAAGGAGGCATGCCCTACATGCCTGGCCCAAGTACAAGCCCCCAGCAGCCTTGAAAGGCAGAGAGGAATCTCCCTGGGCTACCTCTGTCACTTCTACTTTGTAGGAACTGACCTGTGCTCTGGCCGGGACACTTACTGGGCAGCTGGGAAAAGCAGCATCATTTTCCATTTCACTGCCTTCTCATTGACCCTGTCTGCTGCAAAGAGAAATTCCCTTCACTGCTTTGTATACGGTGTTATATCCAGCCCATGTCCTTTTTGCCTGTACCTATACGGACACCTATCGTGTAGCAAAAATAAACATCGGAAGATGATTAATCCTGGAGCCCCAGTTCCCTCACAAAAAAATCAATAAAGACTTTTCCTTGCTATGTTTCCAGGTAAAAGAAGAGAGGAAAATCTTCATTACGACTGACAGGCCCCTTCCCTGGAGCAGAAAGGTTTTCCTTTACATCTGGCGGAGAAAACACCGCGTTTTGCGCCTGCCTGATGCTGTTGCTATGGCAATTCAACCTCACACTTCTATCAGAGGCAGCAAAGCCCTGAGAGTATGTGCAGAGCAAACAGAGCAGGGAGAGGGCTCTGCTGAGGGCTGCTGGGTGGCTCGGGACTTTGCCTCCACTGTTCCCCTGTCTGAAAGATGTGTAACTTAGGTTTCTTAAACAATTTTGGAAAGAACCCCAACTGAGCACATGATGCTGCCTGGGAATCTTCTTGCCAGTGGGTTGTGTTTGGGCTGCTTCCCATGCTTCTGGGTGTGCTGGGCTGCAGGCTCTGAGCGTGCCTTCGGGGCCCCACCAGCCCAGGCTGCCCTGATGCCTTCTGCTGCAGCAGGGCCGCCCCTGTTTGCAGCCTGTCTCCTCTCATGCACAGATGCATGGGTCGTTGTTAGGCAGCTATAGGCAGCCCTAGGCTTTTTAAAGTGCTCACCATTTCCTCGAGTTCCTTTTCTGGTGCCTAAATCTTCCCGAGGTACCCTTGTAAGTGGTCTGAATTCACCCGAAAGTGCACGGGGGCCATGTGACCTTCAGTGAAGTAAGATGCAGACCATCTGTCCCCACTACCTTGCTTCCCAAATGTCCCAAGCGAATGCACATTTTGGCTGAGAACTTCCGTACCAGATTTAATTCCAGAATGACTTTTCATCGTTCAAACACAACTAACAAACTAGGGAGTGTGTGTGGTGTAATGAGCACCCAGAGCTCTTTCTTGGCTCAGCTACTGCTTTGTTACCAGAGCATCGCATACGAGGACATGAGAGATTGACCTTAATCATTCATTGATCGGTGCCCATCTTGCCAGACATTGCAAGAAGGAAAGACTTGCCCTGGAGAGAAATCCCTGTTTATCAGCGCGTTTCTGGCAACAAGAGAGAAATAATGTGATGAGAGATGCAGCTAACGACTGCAGAGTACCGTGCACTCGCTGGAAGAAAGGAACTTTAGTTGTACAAAGTGTTATTCCCATTAAAAGATAATTTTCTATGGAAAATAAACCCCCAAAGCTCAGAGAAGTGTCATAGGTGAGACATTTTGCAGGAGCGGTCTGCAAACTGGGACCATGCGCGGCAATCAGTTAGCTGAGGGGAATTTGCTCGAGCTTGTCTAGACAGCAATTAACATGATGAGGCATGTTTGCAGGGCACCGGGGGGCGGGGGGCGGATGGCGCCAAGGAAAGGTAACACCTTTCCGGTGTTAATTGTTGGCTGTTAATTGACGGCAGTTAACCACCAATCGGGGATTGCCTAGTATGCAAGGCTTAGCTTCAAGAACCAATCTGTTTAAAACGCGCAGCTTCTGAAAGTGTCTATAAGCTGGTGCTTCTGTACAATAAATTGACATTTGCTTGCATCAAGCTGCGTCCCGTCTCTTCGTTCGCCGCAAATTGGTGACCCCGACGTGATGCGTTTAAGGATCTAACGTGAAGGGCTCTCGAATCGCCTATCTGAGCGACGTGCAGCGAATCCCACAGAACTTTGAATGATCTGCTGAAAGGAAGCGGGAGCCGGCCAGAAATCCCTCCGGAGCTGAGAGGTGAGCTGTGGGAAATCCGTAACGGGGAATCAGGGTTCGTCCCCAGAAAGAGACGTATATGGACTCATGAAGGGTCTCCTAGTCAGATCAGGGAGTCCGTGCCTCAGTTTCCTCAAATGGTGACCCCTATGGTGGTGTTCCGAAGCCTTGGAAGAATAAGGACGGAACTGGTCGATAAAAAAGACAGCTCGTGAAGAGGGCCGTGTTCCGGAGGAGACGGCTTGGCTGAACGATCGTCTGGCTGTCTGGACCAGGCGGACAACCTAAACCCCGAGGATAACACCTGTATTCATCGAGACAGGTGAGCAGCCAAGAAACTTTAGAGACTTTGAAAGAATGAAAGTGTGCACATACAGCAGCCAGTTGTATGATGCTGCCGCGGGGGGGAACTCCGTGTCGGGAATGCATTTAGCATCTTGGTGGCAAATTCTGACTACTCTTTGCCAAGTGTGGACTAATTCTACTAACGGTGCTAAACCAGAGGAAGCTGTAAATTCCACCGACAGCACGACTCTTCTCAAGACACCGTCAGTGATGGCGATTCCGTCCACACCTCCTCTGCCCCCAAAGCTTCTGTCACTGATTGCAGCGACCCTCACAACACAGGACCAAGCACGGGAACAGGGCAACTCGGACAATGATTTTATTGACACTGATAAACCTTTTGATCCAGGTCCTATAGATCTGGAAAAGGAGGTAGACCTTTCCCCCACCCCCTTGTCTCTCCTGATGCATCGATTGTATTTTTGGGGAGGGTGAAAGGGAGTCTGAGGGATTGGTGGCAGGAATGCGAGTGGGAAACACTTAAGTGATGGGATTTGGGAGTCGCTATGGCATGTTCAGTATTTTGTCAGACAAATCAACCTGCAGAGTGGCAGCCTGTGCAATACGAGGCTGTTAAAGGGTTAAGCAAAGCAGTGCGGGAAGGGAGGATTCATAATACATTTGCTATGTCCCTTCTTGAAGTGATGGCAGAGCCTTATACGCTCACACTGCATGATTGGAAGTCATTGCTTTGTATGGTACTAACTGATACAGTATATGATGTGGTTATTTGATTTTTGTGAGCTATGTGTAGTGGCCTTGATTGAAAACCTTAATCGGGGAATTGCTGTTAACTATGAGCAGTTGGCTGGAGAAAATTAACTGTGCCGATTCTGTGACTCAGGCAAGGTATCCCAGGGACAACTGTTTGCAAATGAATGAGATGGCTATTAAGGCAGTCCGGATGCGGGAGTCTTGCCACAGTCTTGCAGGGTCCTAGAGAGTCACTAACTTTAATACTGACTTGATTGATTGGCTTCAGAATATTTTGCAACAAGTCGAACATCAGGAAGCTCGAGGGATGCTTTTAAAACAACTAGCTGTGATAATGCCAATGAAAATTGTAAACGGGCAGCTTTCACAATCGCAACCCCAACATGTGTCAAATGATTGTAACGCAGAGCTCACAGCAGACTGTAATTCTCAGGCTGAGTTCTGGAATGCAGCGTAACAGATTTTTGCTTCTCTAATCTCTTCTGTAAGAATAGTACACGCTCTTAACTTGCTTAGTAAATCAGGCTACTGGCTTGCTAAACAAAGTAATACTACAAATACTGTTCTTTTTTTTTCTGGCTTATTAACAGATGTTGATTCTGTCCATCATATGTTGCTACAGAACCGAGTTGCTATTGATTTTTATTATTAGCACAGGGACACAAGTGTGAAGACTTTGATAGGATGTGTTAGGTGAATCTGAGTGACCGCTGTGAATTAATTTACAAAAGTATACAAAACTCAAAAGCCTTAAAACAAAGATCTGCAACAGAGCCAGGGGCGGGATGCCTTTGGTCTCTTCTCACGGCTGGGAAACTTTGGGCCATGACTCAAAAGTATTACAGGATTTATTATAATTATCTTTAACCACCTTAGTGACGTTTGCCTTAGGTCTCCCATGCTTTTTTTTCTGTATCCAGTGTTTAGTTGATTGTAACATAAAGCAGGTCATGGTCACCCAGCTACGTACAGCCTTTGCCTCCTTGCAACTAACAAGCAAAAAAGGGGAGGATAGAGAATGTCTGAGGAGATATACAGGAGAGGAAACTGGAGAATATTTGACCTAACAAGAGATGAGAGAACAGCTAGGTGTTGTGAAGGAGAATAGGAAAGATAAACATGGCTATCTAGTGTTTAATGGGTGTCTGCACGCTTGCAGAGATATATAGCTACGTAACTGCATGAATGATTCCTGCCCTGAGCCTGGTGGAGCATACAGCTGCGGTTTGCGTCCGGGCTCAGAGATGTAAATAGGGGCTTCTTTGTTACGGTAAAAGTGTTTCTCTTTGCATAAAAAAGAGAGGGAATGAAGGGAATGACCCCAGAGGTATGTTCAGAGAAGGCATGCTATGTTTTGAACTTTTTGACTGAACCAGCTCTTGTTTGGTGTGCCCTTCCACCTATGTATAATGTTAATCCAAAAGAAGATGATATTGTTTACACTTTGAATGTCGATAATTGTCTGTCTGTAGATGTTAATGTAGTGGGAGGCTGTGATGGGAACGTGTCGCAGCCGTTCTTCTCTTATCCGGAGTAACAGCAGGGAAAGCATTAAAGAGTTAAATCACGTTGTTTGGTAGGCAGTTAAGAATGTGAGTCAAAATTGCCACTGCTTTTTGTTGTTGGTTCAAGGACACGGCTGTGAGGATTCTGATGGTATGCGCTGCGTGGATTTTAGGCGCCCCATTGCAGCAACATGTTATCAAAATCTGAGAAAACTTCAGCCTTTTTTGGCATTCATTCAATCAATTGGCAGTATTGTTTGTTTGCTATTACCTTGGTTGCTGTCATGTTTGCAAGGGCCCTGCAGAACATGGCAAACCTGGCACTAGCTGTTCAAAAACAAAAAGGGGAAATTGTAAAATTGTATGGAATAGAGACAGTGGGTTATTTTGACACTGATAATGTCTCAGTTGCTTTTTTATTTGTTCTATTACTTATACCTTGTTTTTACTTGTTCGGTTCCAAAGGTTCTTTTTGTGCAACAGGAAGGGGGAGATGCAGGAGCGGTCTGCAAACTGGGACCATGCGCGGCAATCAGTTAGCTGAGGGGGATTTGCTCGAGCTTGTCTAGACGACAATTAACATGATGAGGCATGTTTGCAGAGCACAGGGGGGCGGGAGACGGCTGGCGCCGAGGAAAGGTAACACCTTTCCTGTGTTAATTGATGGCAGTTAACCACCAATCGGGGATTGCCTAGTATGCAAGGCTTAGCTTCAAGAACCAATCTGTTTAAAACCCGCAGCTTCTGAAAGTGTCTATAAGCTGGTGCTTCTGTACAATAAATTGACATTTGCTTGCATCAAGCTGCGTCCCGTCTCTTCATTCGCCGCAACATTTCATTAGGAGAGCATGACTGACTGAAATGAAATACTAATCAAGCAAGCTCTGAAGCAGCATGCTACAATCTTTAGCCGCTAGGACCTTGAAGAACTGGTTTTCCTACCATTTCTACTTCAGGAAATAAAAAATAAACGATGGAAATAGTCTTCTGCTTTAAGCTACTTAACCCTAACTCTGCTAGCCTCTAATTACCTTGGGTGCGAGTCACCGCATTTAATGTCAGTGCTACATCTCATTTAGCATGTTCGTTTCAGCTGCTTTTCCCAGGTTCCCTTCGTAGTTATTGAAGAGACACAATCATTCCTCTCATCCCCAGGCAGACATCTAACCTGGATCTGACAAATCTGACAGGTTTGCGTTCCCCTCCCTGTTTCCCAGATGAATCTGGTGCCACTAGTGGGGATGTGGATGGTCTGAACTGGGCAATTCTAAGCTTAGGTGCGACAAGTCTCGCTCTGCAGGCCAGCAGAGCAGCAGCCTGGCAGACAGGCAGTCAGGGCTGAAACCCAGCCATGACCACCGTGTTTCCCTGCAGGGAGGTTGGGCTTGAATGCTTGTGGTAACACAGCATGAGGTAAAGGAGTAAGTGGGGGCAGAGGGTGCTGAGCTCTGGTTACCTGAGCGAGCAAGCTACTCCAGATCCCCCATAACAAAGGGGAAAATGTTCCTTTGGCTCTTTTCCTGCTGTATTGGTCCTGTCTAGTAGTACAGTCCTTTGTCGCACACTGTCTCTTTCTGTGGGTGTCCACAAAAGAAATTCTTCTAGTCTCTGATGGAGAATGTCACAGGCCAAATAATAAACTGGTGTGTCTGGGTAGTTATGACAAAATGAATCCCCCAAATGGCAGGAAGAAGGTAACACGCGCCATGGGTGAAGGAAGAGTCTTCACTACTCACCTTTAGCTTTTCACCTTTAGCTTTGTAGTTCAATCAAGCGGGCCACACAGAAAATTTGAATTGGCTCCCACAAAATGCCACGGGAGCAGGGCTGCACCAGAGGTTAGTTTTAATAAAGGATCAGTCAAAAGTCTGGCTCCTACGGGACCTCAGAGGGACTGCCACTTGTGAACCTTTGTTGCCCTGGCATCAGTGCACACAGCAGGTGAGAATGGACTTTATCACCAGCGCGTATTGAAGGGGGCAGCAGGCCAGTGTGGTATGTGCAAGTGCATTGAGGGAGAGACATGAATTTTTTAAAAACCATTGAACCCCCACTCCTCCCCCCGAGGTAAGCGTGGCTTACGTTTCACCTTCGATCCATACACTGGTTTCCCTTCAAAATGAACATATTGTACTCTGCAGAGGCGGACAATTTGCTGAATTTCATTTCACTCTTTCAATCTGCTTAGTGAATAACGATGAGTTTGAAGGTTTCACTGGATTCCAGCACTGAGCTGAAATTTACATTAACAAGTTTTCAGACCTCACTTGGTTTTGGTTTTGCCTGGATTGCCTGCCTCTTGCTTGTCCTTGCCTGGCTAACTTCTGTGCTGCCAAACTGAAGCAGCCCCTTCATTTTCTTCTGAAAGGCAGGAACAAATAGTCCAATAGAGTATTTTCCAAAGAGATTTATAATGCTGAAAGTTACTGCACGGACAGATTTCACTCTACTGGTAGTTAATATGACTCATTTCCGAATTGGATAATTGCTATACGATGGTGAATTCATCACTTCAAAACAAAAAGAGATGTGGGTGTGTTTATGTGTGTGTGCAGGGCATTAACGTGTACCAGCCATCAAAAAGATGTGTCTTCAGTCTACTATTGACTTTGACCATTTTCCAAATTGAAGTGGAGACCCTCTGTTCTACGAATCGTTGAGGAGGCACTTAAAGCCCAGGTAAATGTTGGTGTTTTTTCGGAGCCTGTCCACCATTCATCCTGGGCAGCTGAGCTCTGTTAGTACTGGCCAGGAAACGGTAAAGGTCTCTGCAGAAAGGACCCCAATACAGCTAGGTGCAACGGCTGGAGTGAAAACATGACGTCTGCAATGGAAAAGGCCACACTCTGGCACGGCCAGTTGTCATCCAGGCTGAATCTCCAGTGAAGACATATGATCATGATAAAGGTGGAAATGGAATCTAAAATAATCCTTCTGCACTTAAGTGATTCTTATGGTATCTGGTCATCCTTTCATTTTAATATGCTTAGGTAAATAAAAATACAGGCATTCATAACCCTTTTTCATTTATAGATTCTAGCAAATAAGTGTTTAGAACTAAATTCTTGAGCAAGTCAGGTCCAGGATGCTTCAGACCTTTCCAACGGCACGGACTGGCTACAAGGCCAACTTAACCACTCATAAGGTGGAGATGGAAGGGAAGATTTCCGTCCAGGTATTTTCCATGGGGTGCAGGAAATGGGCATGTCTGAATATTATGGGGGCGCTAGCCCACCTTCACTGAAGACCCAGGCATCTCCCAAGAGTCAATATAAATCCTACAAATCACAAATGAATCTCACTGAACTTGAGCCCTTCAGAGATAAAATCCAATTTCTTGAGTTTTTCTCTTATCCCAGAGACTGTAGAATTGGAAACTTTCAAAACCGATCTGGACAATGATAAAGACCTTGAACAACGTTTTGAAGTTAACCTTGTTTGGAGCAGCGGTTTGGACTAGATGACCTCTAGAAGTGTCCTTCAAGCTGTATTTCCCAGTTAATCCATCTTTCTCCACTGGGGATTCTCTCCAAACAGTTTCCGTCTTTCCTGAAAACGGTGTACAAACTCAGACATTGAACTAGAGCTGGGCTTTGGACAAAAGTTATTTTGGATGCTTTATAATCCTGTTATACAGCTCAGTATTACCTTCGTAGAACAGTTCTGCCTCACGTTCAGCCTATGATGGACACATCACAACCCCTGCATCCTTTCCTGCACAACTCCTACTGAGTTTTTCCCCACTCGGTAGGTCTTTAGTTGATTATTTTTTGTATACCCAAACTAACTTGCATTTGTCTCACTGAGTTTTGTGCTATTTTTTCAGCCTAAATCTCCTGTTTGTTGAGATAATTTTGAATTCTAACCCTGTCTTTCGATGTACTTTCACACCAAAGTCCCCTCAAAGCTTGGTATTTACAGATTAAATAACCAGGAGGTTATTAAACACTTCCTGATCTCTCTCTCTGTTGCACCCACTTCTTGCAAATATGCCACAGAGGAAACATGAAAGACCAAAGGAAGGCACTCTTGTGCTATTGGTTACTACATCTCAGCTACATTTTCACTGAGATAAACAAAATCCTGAGTTATGGCCACCCCTAAACAAAGGCAGCGTCGTGCTCCAGAGCACGAGGCAGTTGAAATTCCTACCAGGTTGAAGGGCCATATCCTGAACCAAGCCAGCTAACACACTTGAGACGCACGTTCCCCTGCTGAAGAGCATGGTGCGGCAGGAGTGGCATGCCCGCAGGGGGACCGGCCTGGCACTTGCAGCACGGTGCCAAGAGGCGCCCTTTATTGTCTCCTGTCAAGCTGCCACCTTCCTTCAGAACGCCACACTGCCCTCCTCCTCACTCTGCAGGGTGTCTTGACCATCTCTGTGTCCCAGGCCTGTGCTTAGTGGCCTAATAGCTTTTATTTCATCTGCATAGCCGTTTCATTTCAACTAACGTGTGGTTCACAGTCATAGGGGCCATCTGTGCTAAAGCCCACTTTGACTGCTCTTCTGATCCACCTAAGCGTAGCCTTGCTGTCCCTGTTTTTCAAGTATTACAGAGCCCTCAGGACTATACAACACATTTATTTGTGGCACACTGATAGCGGTCTCTGGGAAGGTAGCTCTGAAGGCAAACGTCACCAATCTGTCAAATTGGGGGTGGGAGGAAGCTTACGTGATTATTTCTAATTAGCTGGAAATGTGAGAAGAATTTCTTCATAAAGAACTTGCAACATTCTAATCACCTTTCTTTGTGGACTCCAGGTCTTCCCATCTGAATGGCTGGGCATAATGAGGCACAAAGTCCTGAAAGCAGATCTGTAACCTCAGCTTTGCCCAAGGGCTGGACCACCTCTGCGCAAAGCACTCCTGTGCAGAGCACACGTAAGTCTGCTGTAGACTTGCACGGTGTCAGTGACTACAGACAGTTTTCCGTCCATGCAGTCAGGTCATCACCACGGCTTGTGATGGGCCAGGAAGCAGCAGTTTACTTCCAGGATGATGCTACTGGCCCTGAGCTGATTCCCTCAGTGCCGATTGGGGGTTTCTGCACCAAACCCCCAGTTTCAAGAAAATTCCTTATTGCAGGCCCATATAAGGTCATGGAAGTACCTTTGCACAGGTGCAGCATAAAAATGAGCATGTGTTGCTGGACACAGGATGGACAGTTGAGGCAAGAGGAATGGGTATTTCTGCCCCATGGTGTTGCCTGTCTGTAAGCCAGGTAAGCTAGCTACTGGTGGATAAGGGAAAGATAGTTGTATAAATAATGTTTTGTAAATAAACAATTAAATTAAATGGAAAATTTTGCTGACAGTGCATTGGTCCCACTGGCAGGGTGCCTATTCTCTTGCCATTTCTTCCTTCTTCCAGAGCTGGACTGGAGGAAAGGCTAGGGAAGCAGTTTTTCCCGACACACTCTTATCTGCAGAGGTCTGAAAGGGCGGCTCACATCAGTGGAGGTCCCGGTGTAGACTCAGAGCCAGCTTTTCCTCTGGAGTGATGGACCTACTGCTCGCCCCCGTGTCCTGTCTTCCCTCTGATCCTCTGCCAGGGTGCAGCTCTTCCAGCTTCCACCAAGCTCATTCCACTAGAGAATAAGTCAGATCATTCCTGTTCTCACAGACTCTGTTGTATCAGTAGCAATAGGCTGAATTTCAAGTATCTGTGTAATAGAAAGACATGTAACTCCTACTTCTGCGTTAGCTCAGTTCGCCATAGAAATCAGTTTGTGTAGGTAAGTACAGACTTAGATGTTCAAACAGCAGACCCCACAAAGCCTTTATGTGGAAACTGTGATCCATAAACCTACATGACTAATGCCAGGTGTATTTTTTACTCAGAAATCACATGTTTTCTCTCAGAGATACGAGCTAGCTCTCTGAATAACTGATAGGGTAGATTTAAAGGCTCAGTGTTTAAATGAGGAGGTGACGTGGACAAGTACAAATTCTGCTTTTCATGGCCGAGGCAGCTGCAAGGCTTTTCCTAGCTGGCTTTTTAGGGTAAAGCCTCCAGAAAGTATCTTCACTGCTGAACTGGTGTGTACCAAAGCCTGTGCCCATACTTGCACCCTTACTGAGAACTTTTCTGGGGAGATTCAGCTCATCTAACGTTCATAATTGTAGGTGTATCCATCTGAACTAATCACTCTGGGCTCCCTTTCATAATTGATGGCATGAAATAGGCAATTTTAGGCTGTGACTCGTCTGACATATCTTAACATCTACTTTAGGATGAAGTGATTCGTACTCTAGAGCTTTTTCTTTTTTTCTTTTTTTTTTTTTTTTCTTTTTTCCTCTTTTTTCTTCTTTTCTCTTGTTTTCTTTTCCTTTTCTTTTTCTTTTCTTTTCTTTTTTTCTTTTTTTTTTTTTTTTTTCTTTTGAGGCAGCTAGGAATACTAAATTGGACAGAGATATCTACGCAACCGTCTCTCCTTTTGCCCTAGAATACATGAAGATAACAAGAGTTCCTCTGAACACATAAGCTTTGCTTCAGCTTTGCCATGACTTACAATATGTTCACTGGTGAAGTCCTTCAGGACTGATCCCTCAAGGCTCTCTCTTCCTGCATCTCCCCATCATTCTGCAGATGTTTCCTCCCTGTACTGCCAGGGAGCTGAGCAGGACATCATAATATCTCCTGTGCCTTGGCAATGTCTGCAGCTTGTGAGAAGCATTTGTATCTGCCTAGGGCTTCCTTCTACTCCTACTTTGCTTCTGCTTCCATGTTTTCATGATGTCCATCTGACTTCTGGTTAGGTGGCAGTAAAGCACAGTCCCATCCTCAAGTCAAACAGGAGGAATACAGCAAACGCTGTAGTTTCGGGAGAAGGAGCCATATTTCAAAGTCCCATTCTGCGTGACACTGATGGCAAGTGAGACCTGCAAACTCAGGAGGAAAATTCTTGTGGAGAATTCATTTATTGACACCTGCAAGAGAGTGTGAGAGGCCTGTGTGTGCCATTAGTGTTCCCAGAGCAAGCTAAGAATCCCATTTTCTTGAACCTTGCTAGAATTTCAAGTATATCTGCAGTGCTGATTACCCATAGATATATTACTCCATAATACCATTGCCAAATTGCCCTAACATGGCCTCAACTAGCAGCTTGCGTCTCTACATCATTCACCCAGGTACCGGAGGCTAACTGGGTCCCAGATAGGAGTAATCACTTGGTTTTGCATTGATATGGCATTGGGGTGATAGCTGCCTGGGGCAAGCTCATGATACAGATCCATAGGAATTTGTTCTCTCCCGCAGAAATTCTGGAACCAGACTGAGACCCCACCGTGGTGTGTGAATGTGTTTGCTCCTCAAGGGTTGCTTTGCAGGTGGGGTAAAAAGGCAATCACAGCCTGCTCCATGCTGTGTAAGTATGTGATACCCTCTGCTTTTGGAAATCCCTGAGGATCCCTGCAAGTCCTAAAGTGTTTCTTTCCCCATCAGCCTCGCTACATGAAAGCTTCAGCTGCAGCTGGGAAGCTGGGTTGTTTCACCCTGTTATGAGGTGCCTATCTGAGCTGTTGGGGCTCAGCAGAAGGCCGTTGAACCATCACTCCTCGCACGAGGCAGTTATCAGAGCTGCAGAAAGCAGAAGGCAGTATCCATTGTTGCTGTGCCATCTGCTGAGCAAAGAGATCATCCCTCATGCCTAGAAAGGCTCTGCTTTTATATCCACTGCACAAGTGTGCCTGTGGTAGCTGCCCAGACTGCACACTGGTCCCACAAACCGGAATGTGGAGGGGTCTATCCTGAGCAATAAATTGACTCAGTCTGGATGGAAAAGGGACAATCACACAGGCTAAGCCAGAGGAATGCTGTGCTGACAGACACCTTCTTTTCCCCAAATGGAAACATTGGAAGATGCAGGAAAGCATGGAGTAGGATGGACCTTCGAAGAGGTGTCCGAGGGACTCAGGAACACAAGGTTCATTTACCTGACTGGGCTTTTCACTGCAATATCATGTAGGAGCTTTTGACATCTGACATCTTTTTCTAATCCTCCACTCACTTTCCAAATTTCTTACTGCTCGTTTTGTTGGTTGTTAAAAAGATGGAAGTAGCTATGCTCTAAAACACTTCTGGAGAAGAGGGAAGAAATAAAAGCAGGGAGATGGATTGCAATCTATTGCTAGTTTCAGAGAAAACCGGCAGTTCTGTCACTGAAAAGGAATCTGTAGTGCAATACTGAAAGATAAATTTCTTTGAGAAAGAAATTACTCCAAGAGGGATGAATATTCTATTGCATATGTGAGATTGGCGTTCATCCAGGAGAAAAAAGGACATTTTATAAGGTCATATGGAACATTTTCAGCAGTAGAAAATGTTACCCATTTACATTCCACAGTTTTTTTCTTCTTTTAAATGTTTGCTAGTGCAGAGAATGGTTTCAGGCTAGGAGAACTCATTCACTAGAATTACTTCTCTCTTCGGTTTGCACACTGCGTCTAGGCAAAGGTGTAGTTCTGCGGTCTGTTAAATCTGAGCAGTGTTTAACAACAAAAGCAGTCCAGCTGAAACAAATAGTCTCCTTTGTGGAGGAAGAGATAATTCAGTGAAAAAGTAGCTGAGCTTTAACAAAAGGGTCAGTCCTGAGAGATGTTTAGCAGTCTGACACTGATCCACCATGGCCCTAGTCTGAAAACTGTGGACCTAACGGCGTACAGTCAAACATTTACTTAGACACAATGCAACAGAAAACCACCCCAAATCCTGCAAGACACAGGCCCAAACAACAAGAAGAAATAACCTGAGCACACCTTCTGAGGGTGACGGAGGTTTGTGAAATGCTAGCTGGTGAGGTAAAAAAGTTGACCTCAAGGAGCACCCGATTATGTGCAATTGGGGTGTGAGCCAGACGGTTTTTTAATAGATAATGACTGGTGTGGTAGCTCTGTTCCAGCCAGCTGGTATCCTGTTCTTCATCTTTCGATATAGGCTGAAAGCAATTAAAGTTAATCCTATTATACATGCTACATGAAAGATCTGGGAGCCAAAAAGATTGCTTGGCACTTGCTGAAATTTTTTTTTTTCCTCAGAAGAGGGGTGGGTGGGGGTGGCGGTCAGGATATTCCTTATCTTCTTTTAAACATTTACACCCAGAAGTTTTCATATTCTTGCAGATTCTGAAATTTTTCTTTCTGACTTCAATGTATTAGACACTATGTCTTGAATTCCCTGCCAGATTTGAAAATTATGACAACAACAACAATAATATTTGAAATCCAATAATTTATTTTTTCAAGGATACTTCTCACTGTCTATTTCTGGAACTTTAAAATTCTCTGATTTTTTAAATTAATTCCTATCTTGTTAAAAGTGGAACAATAACCACAAAGAATTCTAAGACTACCCCATATCCACGGGAGTCTATCTGAACTTTTCAGTATCATTGGCCATTTAAGTAAGCTGCTTTCAGTGACCATTGACTACTTACTGCTTTATGAACATTAAAAAATGAATATTTTAGATCAGACCTTTGTGGACAACAATTATTCCCCAAGAGTGGCTAACCCTGGAGGAACCTTGGGAGGACAAGGACATATTGGACATTTCATCTGATCTCCCGTCACTCAGAGCTTAGGGGCTTCCCATGGAGATGTTTCCCGGCATGGTTTCTTGGCCATCAGCCCTCTGAGGAGGACATGGCTGAGGGCTGCCCTAAACCTCACAATCCTCCAAAACACTTGCACCAGAAGTTTTCTGGGACTCTTGCATCTAATTTATCTTTGAAAGATAGTATCTCTTCCAAAATGAAAGCTGGGAATACATTGCATAATGTGGATCGGAACAGACGCACATTTCTTGGTCGCTCTGGCGCAGTCACAATGGAGAAAAATGGACAGGATTAAACTGGGGGGTTTGTTTCTTGCTGCACATCTGCCTGTCAGCCAAGGAGCTACGAGCTGGTCAAAAGCTGAGGAGATGCGGTAACTGGAGCTGCTTTTGAGACACCCTTTTCCCATGCTCAGGGTCTACAAAAGCAGCTAACGATTGTCTCTGTGCTGACCCATAAGCACGCATATGGGTGTCCTGCACCCCTTTTCCCCCCAGGAGCCAGGGCAATAGCTCCTAGACAGCTCCGTGGCTGCTGCTGCATGTGCAGGAGGATGTGTTGGCTGCTGAAGCATTGTTTTCCTCCTGTACATTGTCAGGCTTTTCAGGGGAAGGCAGGGGGCACACGGAAATATCCCATGGTCTGTGGGCTGCCAGCTGGACCACTGTGAATAGAGGCTGGCATTGCCCCATGGGCACAGACAGAAAGAGGCCATCCTTCCTTCTGCGGAAAACAGCAGAACGATAATTCTTTTGTTTCCCAATAAGGAGATTTTACAGAGTTTAGCCAATTTTTGTCACACATCGCTGTTTAATTGTTTTTGTCTCTTAATTAAGTTCATCTGCCAGGATTTGCCCAGAGAACCGTATCTAAGAGCTCTTTTGCTGACTGCAAACACTTGTCTTTGAGAACACTTTTCCCTACATTTTTGGGTTTGCCCTGTTTGGATTTGTCAGTCAGAGTTGTCAAGGGTTTAGGACAGGACTTCTGGTTCATTTAAGGAAGGCTTTGAAATATGTAACTGGAAAAGTTTAAGTCTGAACAATGATATTAGAAGTTCCCACACACCCCTCCCCCTCCAAAATCCAAAAAGCACACCACCACATCAGAGGTGGATATAGATTTGCTGAGCTTCATAATAGCTACCTTACTGAACCTGAACCCGGATTCCATGATTTGAGATGATTCATCGTCTCGCAACAGTCATCCAAAACTTGGCTTTGTGTGGTTGCAAGGGAAGTTTCCACAGCTCTGACATCTCTCTGATTTTGTTGTGCTTACACGGTTAATTTTTAAATGGCAAAACAGATGCTACTTTGGGAAAATCTATGTAAAGAAATTAAAGGAAAAAAAGAGGATTGCTGACTGAACTAGCACAAAAGGAACAGTACACAGAAACAATTTTTTGGACTTTTTATGCGCTGCAAGTATGTAGCAGCTAACATGGTGCTCATCAGAAGAAATATAGAAATAAGAATGATCCCTTACACCAGTAAATCTTTCTTTTTCTTTTCAGAAAAGTCTTGAGAAACCATGTCAGTAACTTTAATTTCAAGTGGTTGCTCTTTCTTACATTTCGGAAAAGAGTCTTCTGTGTAAATAGCACCCGCTCTGCCTGCAACTTGGCCCCAGATTATATTTAGTGCTTAAATATATACTGTTGTAAGGCACAGCATGTGCTCCTGCCCTTGTATTTCAGTATTTGTACTGATCACCTCTCATTTTCTTTTTCCTGGGTCATGAAGAGTTATCTGCAACTGTCTGGCTTCAGCAGAACTGCTGTCATTATTGATAAAATGTCTGCATCTTCCCTATATTTACCTCTATAAATTATAAGTGATGGAAACCCAAGACGATGGACAATAAGGCAATTGCTACAATGCAATTTCTCAGTCTGTGTCTATCAGGAGCGGACTGCTCCTGGAGCACTGGGTCTAAATTACTGTTAAACACTTCCGACAAACAAGTAAATGCTTCCATACATTAGTAGTGATATATCTCTAATAGGGAACAGCTGGGAGGTAACTCCCCAGCAATCCCAAGTAAACCTTCCCCAAATCACAAGAAAGTCAGTTTCCCACCGTGGTCAGGTCTTGAAACAGCTAACCAGGAGACAGAAGCTCTCCAAGACTCACTGTGTCTGTAGAGCAAGAAGCAGCAGCACAGCCAGGGAGGTGGATTGCTGCATGAATTTTCCAGCCACGTTGTGCTGGAGAAGCCTTTTCACCTCCCTGTGTATCTGCTTAGCCTTATAAAACCTGTGGGAACTATGAACACAAGGACTGTCTATGTATTTGTATAGAGCTTGGTGAAATGGGTGGTCCTTTTGGATGTTAAATGTAGTGGGCAACAGGGTTAGGAGAGGGTAAAGAAAAGAAGATGCTAAGGAGGAGTTCGATTCCCATCTGGACATTGGCGGCTAAGCCATATAAAGCGAAATGGCTTTTTTAATGTGTATGTGAATCGGTCAAGCAAGCAGCCTCACAAAGACAAAGAGCCAAGTGCAACCCTGCAGTAAGCAGGTGTGTTGAGAGCAAGAAAAAATAAGAAAAGGGAGATGTATCCATTGACATGGACTGAATTTGCTCTACAGAATAAAAGGGGTTGCTTTATTGTGCTCGTACAGAATAAAAGGCAAATGATACTGTCCTTGTACCTTAAGCAACCACAGTCCCGGTAAGTCTCTGAAGAGAACTCCAGAAAATGAAAAAAATGAGAGTCAGACACGGTCTTTTAAGGAAATTATTTTTTCAATCGATCTCTTATGTAGGGAGAAACTGATTCTGTTCCATCTCAATCTTAAATTTTTTTTTCAAGATTTGCCATTTTTCTAGTCTTCAGTGAATAGAATAATAGTTTGCCTTTTGCTTCACCTTGGAACGAAATACTGAAACCTAGAATTATTGCCACCAAACAGATGGGGATATTTCTCATGAAGATGAAAAAGCAAAGACCTAATAAATGAAGAACATTTGAGCAGAGAAGGTTAAAGCAGGCTCTGCTGCACTGTGTTTGGCATCACTATTTTAGCAATGTAGATGGCTTCACAAATTATTTTTTTTTAACGTTTCAACTGCTGCAAAGACTCTGAAGGGAAGGGAGGTTGGTGTTCCTTGCTCACCACAAATGACCTACCCAACGTGGTTGCAGTCTGGTCACAAACCTGGCCATACTCCAGCATTTCAGATCTCCTGCAGCTCTGTCTTGGCCAAAGGGTTGCTGTACTGCCAGGCTTTCTTTGTGGCTTCAGCATCCCCCTTCCCTGGCGGCCTGTTCCTGCTGGGACCGGCCGCTCCATCCCAGTAACAGTCCTGAGACTGGAAGGCAACCGGCTAAGGGGTCTGGTCTCTGGCTTGGCTTTCCCTCTTCTTTCTGTACACTGAGAGGTGCTGGTGGATAACATCACCAGTGACCTTGTGTTTGTGGTCAAGGGCTGCAGCTGGTGCAAGTGTGTGAAAATCAGGATGAGCAGTAAAGAGGTGGGGTCAGCCGGTGTAGTATAGCTGCACCAGGGTACTCTGGATATATGCCAGGTGCCTGCTTAGCTGTTCCCGCCTAACTTCCTTGTTTCATGTATCTTCTGTCATGGAAATGAATAATCTGATTCTCTGTGGTGACACAGTCTCTGCTACACAAATTACCCATTTTTTGTTCAGTGCCTTTTTGGCTGAGCAAAGAGTCTCAACAGAGGAAACTGAATTATTGTTCTGTGTGTGTGGTGGTAAGTTTTTTGGTTTTTTTTTTTTTGTTTTTTTTTTTTTTTAAGCTGAAAGCTTTCTTTCAAAATAAATATATGGACAATATTGTCCCCTAAGACCAAACATGAAGCATTTGAGACCCAGCAGAGAGTTTATTATAAAGTCAGCAGCCTGTGAAAGCCAATGCTCCTAATAGAAATTTATAGATTTTAAATCCAGAAAGGATATTGTGAATGTGTAATATGACCTCTTGTATAACATAATCCATAGACTTCTACTTAAAAATTCTCACCCACCTTTACTAAACCCAATCATTTTGAAAAGATAGCTGGTCTCACTTCAACAATTCAAGATTTAAAGACATACTTTGATATTTGGGGTTTTTTTCCCAATGAGTAATTATTTTTACTGTTACGATATTTTGCCCCACTGCTATTGCGAGTTTGCCATAACTGCAATACATATCTGTCTGCTCTGGAAACAGTCTTCTTACATCCAAGTTCTTCTTGCAACTCATCAGCTCACGCCCATAAACAAATAATTTCCTCCTCTTATGTTGCAGACTATCCAGAATGATCTCGCTCCTGTTTGATGGAAGAGCTAGATTTTACAGACCTTGAATGATTCTTGTTGCTGTGTAGTGGTTTATTTGGGGTTTTTTTTTTGTTTGTTTGTTTGTTTGTTTTTGTTGTTTTTTTATTGTTTAGCTGGTGTGTCAGCATCTTGTTCACTTGCAGAGAAAATGTTCTTTCCTCTTTTGACTGCAATGGTCAAAAAGTATATAGAGCATATTTTGTGGGCCCATCTGTCCTTGAGAATACTGATGATGGCTAGCAGATCTGCTTTTTTTCAACAAGGCCTTTCCTGTTTTTGCCTGCACAGGAGTAAGTCCTTCCATTAGTGAAAATTTGGGCAGGGTAAATAATAAAGAAAAGACAGGCAGGGCTACATGCAAGGGAGGGCCTTTCCTTTCTGGTCACTGGAGCTATCTTTAACCCATATGAGCTATTCGGGTTTGCATGGTGCGTTTTTGTTTTAGACATCTTCGTGTCCTGGTCTGACTAGCAGGTAAAAGTTGTCATGGATTTGGAGGGAACAATTCTTGATTGTTTCACTGCATTTTGGAGCTTGTATGCCAGATTTAGGTGGGAGGACTTGAAGAGACTCCACAGTATCTGCCTCTGTAATCAACTTGAAAGCAACAGAAGACACAGACTGGTTTCTTCATGGATGCACATTACTTTTGGTAGATGACTTGCCATGGAATGGATGGGCACAAATGAAAACACCATTCTCCAGCTAGGAAAAATCGTATCACCTAGCTGATCTGAAGTTTGCTATATAAAACTGCTTTGAACAAAACAACAGATTTAAGCAGCTTCAGATTTTTGGATATTTAGATCAAATTTGAAATTTGCAGTCGAGGCCTCTTGCTGATGACAAAAAAGGTTGCAGAAGTGTTCAATCCTCGACACAGGCTTGTTACATGTTACAGTCATGAGAATAAACATGTTTCAGAAGATGCCTGCAGCAACGGTGCTGGGAGTGGATTTCTGTGTAAACTGTAACTAACCCTTGCTAGAAAGGAAGCAGCGGCAGCGTTTGTTTGTGTCCATCTATTGAAACGTATCCTGAAAAAAAAAAATTCAGCAAGATGCAAGCACTTGTCATTATGTGTTATACCCCATCCCACGTTTCCAGGTGGTTACACTAGAAAAGTGAATTAAGGAAGTCAGTCCACTTGCCAGTCCAATGACCTTGGAGTGAAGAGGAGCAGAACGCACAGTCCTGTCAGCACTTTGCGGAAACCAGCAGAAACTTTGAGCAGTCCAGAGTTTTCCCTTTAGTGGTTGATCAAGAGGAATTCTTCACATTATTGCTCTCTCTTCACATTTTCTGCTCTCTCACCCTTTCGCCATCTCCTTGCTAACCTTTGAAACTACTTACTGTGGTGTAGGCAAATGATAGTGCCCCGTCACCGGCAGATTAATCTGCATTGTCTCTGAGTGTACTTCACCCATCTGAGGGAACAAGCTTGGTCCCACTTTCCTTTTTAGACTTTGGTGATAATTTTTCTTATGATTGTATGTATCATTTCATGATGTTAATAATGAGTGACAACCAAACACCACTTATCTTTACAGCAGCTTTAAAGAATGCCATGTTTTTATACTAGATTGTCATATCCCTATTGGGGATGAACAGACTATTACTTCACCAGAAATCTCAGTGACTTCATTTGGACTGCTGGTACGGTGACCCCACTGACAGCTCAGCCTCCTCCTTGCTCCCAGTAAGGCAGTTTTTAGAATTAATGAAGACCTTTGATCTCCAATATCTCACCCTTGGTAAAACAGCAATGTCACCAAACCTAGCAGGATGAGGTTTGAGCTTTTGTTGGAGGGTTAAGCAGGCCATTGTTTCACATTTCCTACTTGGTTCCTTTAAAAATTCCATTTGATCTTACTCTACTGCTAGTAATGCAGAAATAAAGCAATTCCTTGGGGCATGAATGCTATTCAGACAAAATAATACCAATATCTGTCTGCTTTCCCTCCCTGGTATCCAACATCTTTGCCAGCTCATTTTTTCCGAAAAAAGGAAATAACCCATTTCTGGAATTCAGATTTTCCTGACTTCTTGGAAACAGAGAGTATCAAGTGTTTGGAGCAGTGTTTGCTTTTCAAACCTTCTTAAAATAGTCTTTAAAATATCTCTACTTTTGAAAAGTTTCAATTCTCCGAGGATGTCATTCTGCTGACATTGATGGCATCTGCCGGCAGAAACTCTGGTTCTGCAATTTCTTCTGTGAGCTGCATTGCCCTCTGCTTGATAAGGAAAACTGCACGAAGCAGGTCCAAACGCAGCCAAGAGTGTCTTCTGCTGTGCTTTTCCCAGACTGTGCCCAGCATTCAGGCAGACCTGATGCTCATCTGACAGGGGTTGGACTGCTCTGGTTAGTGGGGTCATCACTCAGAAAGGAGGGAGAGGGTAGTCCTGAAAAATATCTGGTATGGAAAAAGACAAGTATTTGGTCGTTTTCCTATGGAACTGGTCCTCCCAAGAAAATGACTATAAATCAAAAAGCAAAGCTCTCTCACATTACCAGAAGAGAGGTAAAAGGCTCATAATTCTTACCGAACAAATCACATGCAAGTGAGTCATTCATAATTGCTTTATAAAAATAGTGAATAAACGCTGTCTTGTTCTGTACTTGATTAAGCACGTGTATAACTTTAGTCAAAAGAACCTGTCTTGTGAGGATAAAGTTGCGGGAATAAAGCTCCATAGGAGCAGCACCTTGTGGAAAATATGAATCCCACAGCCAAAAATGTCTTTGGTAGATGCAGTTCTCTCTTAAAGCATGTCTGCTGCAGGAAGATTTGCTTCTGTGCAGAGAAAGAGCTCGTGCTTGCCTATCTTTCTGTAAGTGGAACTGGCTCTCAAGTAAGCACGGCAGAGTCAGGGATTTAATCTATTTCAAATTAATTTCTTCATCCATTGATGGTTTATCTACCTGGATACTAGATACGAAAGATGGCTCGGTTGTGTCTTCTCTTTGACTAGTTACATCTTTGCTCATAATACTTTTTTCTCCCTGCAGTGAAGATACCAGCTAAACTCTGAATGGAAAATAAAAACAAGCTCAGCACTTGAATACAATACATTAGAAGGGGAAAACCTGTCCCATGCTGAAGTTTCATAATCTCTTTTTTTTTTTTTTTTTAAGGTAAATGCTATCAATTTTCTGCGAGGGCAGTTCACTATCTCTAAAGCCAAATCCAGGGGAAAATTTTCCTTTACACACACACACACATGTAAGTCAACACAAATGTGCCATTTTGGCTTGAAAAATAGTTTCTTTGACAGAAATTGCCTGAGAGCCCCAAGCAGTCTTCAGTCCACCCACCTACAGCTCTCCTAATGACAGGTGAGCAAATTCAGCACTCCCCCAATCAATATTTCAAGAGGTTGTACGTGAAAAGAAAGCCTCAGAAAACTTGTGCAAAGTGAAGCACAAGGCCTTAACACGGAGGCTTAACAAGCCCGTAGAGGCAGTCCTGACGTGGGCTGCCTCTCAGCCCTGCGCTGGAAAGGCCGAGTAGCCCTGCATTGCCTACATCTCATTCACTTGGTGGTTTCCCCGTTCCAGACCCTGGCAGATGGAGGTCTGCCTGACGTATTTAGGCACTCCAGCCCTGCTGGCTGTTGAGATCCCTATCAGGATCCAGACTTGGACATGTAAATTTATATGCCCACATGCAGGTGCCTTCTGCAAGGGTGGCAGCTCATCTTCTCTTGTTGGCAATAGAGATCTCGTCAAGGCAGTCTGAGGACTGTTCAGTGCACCCTAAAAGAGATGTCTACACCAGGTCAGCCCAACTGCGCTTCACACCTATATGAAAACACCTAAGTTTAGGCGTGTTAGTCTGTGAGGCATGTCCTGGCTGTGGTGGTACTGGAAGAGGGCAGGCTGCTGCCACCACCCCTCTTGCTTCCAGCACAGGGACACCAGGACTGTCCTTTCCTACAACAGCTAGTGCAGGTCTGTGTCCTCCCAGAGGGAAGGAGATATTTGAGCAGTCTGTGCTCCTGTGCTGCTGGTGTCTTCCACCCCAAAATGCTTCTGAGTACTTTCCCAACATAATTTTGGGTAACAAGAGGATACTCAAAGCTGCTTCTTACAAGCGGCCAGGCAGAATAGTGCAGACACCTTGTTGGTGTTCTTGGGATGAGGAGCAAATGATAAGCGAATGCAATATTCAAAATACTAAGGCTTCATACATTTAAGGGTACTAAACATATTTTTCTGTCCACCCTTTGCTCAAGCATTAGGCTAAGGACCAGGTCACCTAGCTCTTTGGGATATCCAAAACGAGCGAACCTCTACTACTAGGCCACATCTGGTAAAACAAATCATTTTTCCAGGTCTGTGAAGTGTATTTAGGACCATGAGAGTACTGGCACCAGGCAGAAATTCGAGTTCCCCTTGCCTGCCACCAACATTGTCACAGCATGGTCTCATTAGTCTTCTGCGTGTCCCTTGGCTGCTGTGCTGTGCCCTGAGGAGGTGTGGGCAATCCCCTTCTGCTCCGAGGCTCAAAGAAAGCTCCGGCTGCTCGGCAGCCCCTCTTGGGGTGGCAGACACAGGGCTTAATTGGAGGAGTAATTAATCGTGATCGCTTCCAAAGCAAGTGTTGTGCATGGCAGCCCCCCCAGAAAGGGGGGATATTGACCTTCTCCTGGTTTGCTTCTGTTGACAGGACCAAGCTGGGATCTGGGCCTTCTCCTGGCGCTGGGCACCATGGCAGTTCTGATTAATTCTATTGTCGCCTTCTGCATTGATTCTTTCAGTTCTCCTTGTTTCCGTCTTCTGCTTGGCGTATTTCAGGAGACGGCTGCTCAGCAAAGCCGCCATCTCTCTCACATGAAAAATGTGACCTACCCAGCTGTGTTCTGTTGCACAGAGTGACACGTTTTACACCTGATCTGTGGTGGGGTGGAGTCCCATTCAGTGTTTTGCCGTGTGTTTCACCCTAGGACTTGGCAGGGCTGTTTTATGGCTCTGCTGAGCCACCCCACCCCACATGGCTCATGGGTGGTTTACCCACCGTGGGCACCACGGCTGGGTAATGTTCACCTCCAGAAATGCCGCTCGTTACTTTCAAAAATTGGCTATTTCCTTACGTGTTGCAGACTGAACAGTAAAGCCAGCATGCCCTTTCTGCACAGGGCACAACAGGGATCCATGTTCCTGGTGCAGTGCCGCGCAACTCCGAGAACTTGCACAGAAGCAGGCTGAGAGTCTGTCATGTGTCACCATGTGTCCACTCTTCCAGCACCCACAGCAGCAAAGGTCCAACTCTGCCTTTGGTTATGCACGTTATTAAATGGGGATGCAGTGGTAAATTGTTGGGAAACTGTGATATGCATTTGCATATTGCTAAGTGTCTTTTCTATAAATGGTCCAAGACCGACTCTCGGCATTGCCTGCTGCGGTAGGAAAAGGACGAGCGTGAGCTGAGCCAGGCTCAGCATGCGGCTCCGTTCTTCCCTGCCTGGGCAGAAGATGTTTCCACATGTGATCTCCCCTCCATCCTGGGGCCTGTGGCATAGGCTGGTGGCAGGACTACACCAGCCCTGGACTCGTCCAAACACACACTGGTGGCACATGGTAAACATGGTACATGTGTCCTAAGCTGTCTGGGTAACAACACCAAATGCACTAACGAGAGAGCAAAGCCAGGTACTGACAGCGTGCAACGTCTGCACACAAATTGCATCCCCGCGAGTTTTACCAGTGGATGTGTACTGCCCTGTAAAATGGTTGTCTTTGTTGGTCCAGGAGCAAAAGAAAGGGAAGTTCTTACAGTCACCCAGACATGCCCGTTTGATTAAAAGTATAGCATGGTTTTAGTATAAGCTGTGGCCTTAAAGTAAAAGAGCAATTTTTCACCACTGGATGGCAGAATCTTCCTCTGGTCTAACAATATAATAGCAGAACAATTTGCTAAGATTAAAGTGAAATTGGAACTGTCGTAATCAATCCGGTGTCTGATCAAAGTGGAAGGATCTACTGGAAATGTAATTGCAGAGGCAAAAGTTACGTTTTTTAGAAACTCCTTTCTGACTACGACATCTGACCTTTTAATACCTGTCCTGTTCACATGAATTACGGGGCACTTGTTCTTTTGCAGATTTGTCAGCGTCCCCCAACATTGCCCACCTTGTCAATGTGATGCTTACCCCTACACTGTTTTTCCTCTCAAATACCATATTGTGCCATGACTAAATGTCTGCATTACAGAAATCACCACACACTTGGGAGTTGTGTTTAGAAAGATGCTGTAGTTGGAAATATTATAACATCTTAAAAATACAAACACAGTAGTAGATACAGGAACTAAAGCTCAAGTGATATAGTGATTTGGACCATCAATGGCAATATTTTAAAATAAAAAAATATATACTGAATTTCTGTTGAGAGGATGTGGTATCTTTAGGTAATTGTTAGAACTTTTCAGAAGTTATATTTAAATAGGGAGAAATAAATGTTTAAATTCACCGTTTCTTCTTTTACTTACAGTATACACTAAGCAGCTTCACTGGACTGTGCCTGAGCAAAAGGAGAATAAAGAAATGAGCTAAGTCTTCACCATTGCCAAGTGGGAAGACAAACTTTGTCCTTAACCTCAGACTGTCTGGTATTACTTTCTGTGAAGCAAAGACTATTAATTTCTATTGCCAGAGACCATTAAGTAATTCTGAGCATGGCTAAGAATCTAAAACTCCGATTCTTTTCTAAGACCTACTTCCATGGCATTGTATATCCATGTGAAGATTCTCACAGAGGCTTGAGTAACATTCCAGACAAAGCAAATCTCATAATATGTGCCATTTGTTATTTTAAAAGGACATCTTTTAAATGTTCGAATGAAAATTTTCCCCAAATGGTTGGCCTTTATATAGAAAAAAAAAAAGTTCAAGGATAGATGAGAAAGGACGAAAACCAAGGTATGACATAACCTAAGTTGTTTCAGTGCGTGAAACATCCACTTCTTCATATCTTTGACTTATGCTGCATCCTGTCTGTGGCAATGAGTTCAGTGACTTCATTATATACTTTGTATAGATTATGTCTTTAGCAGTCTTCGTTCACGTTATTTTTGCCCCCTTCTTTCCAGGTCGTTTATGAATGTCTAAACTACACCTTTTTGTTGAAGGGATTTTAGCTTGAAAGAGTCAAAATAGCATTTAGACTGATAGAAACTGAAATGTGCTTTTGAGTCACTTGCTCAGTAGTAAAATATATAGGCTATTCCAGAAAAAGTACAAGGGAAAGTAAGCAGGGCAGTACGAGTATGGAACAAAAGAAAAGCCATGCCGACATCTCTGGAGGGCTGGGGAACGCCACTTGCATTGCAAAGAACCAGAGATCTTCCCACGTCTCGGCAGGTGGTGTGCTGGAGCAGCGTCTCAGCAGACAGTGGCAGCTCATGTGGGCTAACCGCTAACCCCAGTAAGGGACCAGGAAGCTGCCTATTCTTCCCCCTCTGCTAATTACCTCTTGGCTCAGGATTACAGCTTGCCTTGATTAAAATGACCCTTGTGGATCACCTAGGATCTGGCCCCGCTGCCCCTCTGTGAGGAGCAGCTCTCCTGGTGAATTCTCCAGAGAGCTCCTTAACCCTGAAAGCTGCAGAGCCGCGTTTCCTCTGCACAATGCTTGTCGAGGTGTGCCGGCGGGTGAGCAGGCCCGGAGAACATGTGGATTATAATTAAACAGGAATTTACAGTAACTAGACCTAAGTGGCTTGAACAACAAATTTACTGCTGATAAAGCCAGATGAGTTTACCAAGATAATCCTCTGTGTTTTCTTCTGTCTTGGATAAAATTGAGCTCTGTAATTTATACTGGGGGAGCACTGGGAAAGCTGCTTTTTCGCTTGAGAGCTAACCGCAAGTCCAGTAAAGGACTTGGTCTGTGACATTAGCCAGCAGTGTTGCCATTCACCTGCGCACCAGGCTTGTTGGGGAGATGTAGGATTCTAGATGCTGATAAAGAAATGCAAAACCAGATTCAGGGCAAATAAACCATCAGTCATGAAGTTTTAAAATGTCTTATTAAAGATACAGTGAAAGTAAACACAGAGTTTGCAGCATGGCCCGTAGTTCATTTTTCTAATGGACTCCTCATTCAGCAGATGCACGTCAGGGCAAATTTCCAACTCACCTGGACTCAACACTTGCACACCACTGATATTCAGAACTTGCCAACAGGGTAGGACATCGATGTTATACCTGAATCAAACATACCTGGGACTGCTCTCTTGCATCAGACCAGCAGGTCTGGGACCATGCTCACCATATTTTTCAGTCTTTCTTCCCTTTGGGAACAGAAAGGCAGCCAGTCTGTGCACTCAGAGCAGCTGCTGCAAGTAGATTTCCCTGATCATGACCTGACGGACACGTAAGGGTCTCTGCTGCTCTTCTAGTGAGACCCTGCAAAGGGCAGGCCATGCCTCTTTTGTTCCCTGTTTTCTCACAGAAACCACTGTCTGCTCAGTCCTTGGCCTTTTATTTTTCCTTCTTTGGGTACACCTCCCCCAGGGATGGTACAAAGCATCATCTACACAAGTGGGAACTCCTTGAGATCTCTCTCTTATGACTCACATCTACAGTAGTCTTACTAATGCTGATGTCTTACACTTGCCACATTTCTGTTGTGCTGCAGTTAGATGTCATTTTTGATCAATGTCAGGCAACGTTTTTCCTCCTTTAATGCATGAGGCACTGCTAATGGAGGGGGTCCCAATGCACCTGCTAACAGAATATGAAAATTCGGGTGGTCCATTTTGAGGGCAGGGCTTGTGTTGATGCCACACAGCCCTCAGCTGCCATGTCCTCATCCACTGCATGGTGGATTCGCTTTGGAAGGAGCCGATGGACTAATTTGGCATGTCAGAACTAATGTTGCAAAATCCTTGGGTCTATCAACATTTCAAAGCACAGTCGTAAATGTCAGCGACTTCAGTGGTGGAATGAGTTACCGCAAAATTATGGCTTAACCTGTCAAGAAGAGTAGCCTCTGAAAAATTAGTAATCCTGCCTGTGTTTTGCAATGTATGTCTTTGGCTGAGGTCACATTGACAAGCCATTTTAACAAGCATGTTTAACAGAAAAAATGGTATACGACCTGGTGCTTACAAACTAATCCTTAATTTTCACTTTTGCTTTCAACATTCATTTATTTCTCCCATTTGCTGTCTTTCCTTCTGCAAGGTTATCCCTGCTGAATGAATGTCCCTGTGACATGCTGCTGTCTTTCAGCGTTTATGTCACAGATACGGGGCTTTGTCTCGCTGCGACTCTGTTCCTCTCTGTAAAATAATCCAGCTAACCTTGGAAGACCACGTGAAAAGCTCTTGGTCTCCCCTTTACCTGAGTCACCTAATCCATTAATGACATGCTATTTGAAAAATCTTCACTTATGGCCTAAACCTTCTCAGTAAGGTCAGGATTAAATGTAAGGGTTTCCCTAACCAAGCTCCTCAGGGCTAATTCCTCTCCTCTGGCAAAAGGATTTGTGAGATGGGATTCAGGCTTGATGTCTCAGATGTGGGGAAAAAGTCCCAGCGCTTATCTCCAACAGCTTTTTCCTCCAACAGTTCAAGTCCTTCTCAAATCCCTTCTGAAGGCTTAAAGGGGCCCTTTGTTCTTGTGCTGTCTCTGCATGGATGCAAACTATCACCTCAGGATGCTAAATTGTCTGGTTTGCCAAGGTGGATATCTGCTTCTGCTTCAGAAAATGGGGTGTGATCTGTGGGGGAATTTGGGAATGAATGCGACATGCCATCTTTGTGAATTACTCAGGCAAAAGGCAAGTAGAGCAAAGACTGTATAGCAGCAACAGGGTATGTTTTGCATAGCCGTTACCCAGGGACACGGCAAGAGCAAACATATTGAGCAACAAGTCATCTTTTTTGCTTCATTGCTGGGTGTAAAAATCACTGCTGTAAGCTCAAGCGGGCAGGATTTGGCAGACAGCAAGACATCTGCTGGTGGTTTGGCCAGAATTGAGGAGATATATACATGGACCAATGTGGGTTTGTGCTGAGAGGAGCACCTGCAGTTCTTGTGGAAGAGAACTACAGGGAGGTCTTTGCAATTCCAGCTTTTTTTCTTGTAAGAAAATAGAAAACTCACGTGGCAATGAAGTGAAGCTTTCCAAGTCTCCCCAGAAATAGTGGCCCACGCTCTTCCAAAGGTTCTAATTCCCTGGACGGTCTTTGGAGGGTAATGAGGTGATCTGTGGAGGACTTCTTTAGCTATCAATCTTCCCAGGACTGAGTGGTACTGCAGAGAATTAAAGCTCCCAGAAGACAACGGCCATTCCCACAGCCTCAATATATTTTATTGAAGTGGAAGAAAGGCTACCACACAATTACTCACTCTCCCCCCACCCCCCATAACTTCCTTCATCACTGCTTTATAAATTAAAGCTCGCAAGGATTTTTCTTCTGAACAGCCTCTCAGGGCAAGTGAAAAAGTTATTAAATGAAAACAAATGTTCAACTGCTCACCTGTTAAAAATAATAATCGTAAAACTGGAATACAAAAAGGTAGGAGTTTCCTGTTTTGCTAATGAAAGAGAAAGGGCAAGCTGAGCCCTGGTGCAATCAGTGGGTGGGACCATCCATCCTTTGATTGGGACTGACCAAGAAGGGAGAAGAAGTCTCAGAAGTGCATTGGGGGATGCTGAGCCCTAGGAATAACGGGTGGGCAATGGGGAACGAGGCATGTGTCTCTTCTTTGGAGCACAGCCCCAGGCCACCTCTGGGTGCAGGCCTGCATGCAGGCAGCATGTCCACCAGCAGTCTGAGGCTGAGTTCAGGTTGGCCACTTAATGACAGTAGATGCACTCAGGTTGGGTCCAGTTGTGCTGCAATGAAGAGGAATGCCACAGAGATATGTCACCTTCACGGAACATGGAGTGAGTTTGCCTCTGTGGCAATTAGATGGAGGTGTGAGCAGTGAAACTGCATCAGGGCTTTGGAGGGGGTCAAATGGCCAAATAGAGCTCTCCTCTTCAGCTCTGCCGCTCAAGTTGTGACAACACAATGCCATTGGAAAACACCGTAGAAAATGCAGTTTTCTAGAAACTTTAGGGGGACTTTACTGGGATCCATGGGTGCCTGAAACAGCAGTATTTCTGAACAGTAACTTGCCAGCAATGTGCTGAACAGGTTTGGTAGGAACACCAGAGCCCACACGGCAGTTTTCCTTTGCCCTGGTGTGAACTTACGTCTTCATAACTCTCTGTCAGTGAATTGTATTAGCTGCAGTTCAGAGTAATCAGTCTCTCTTGGGAAGTTACCATTTGACTTTCGCACTTGCCCTTACTAAGTAATGCTATAAATCTTTGAATCATCTGGCTGCCTTTGATCTAGTTGTAAGTGTTGAATACTTGGTGACTGGAGTGGAGGAATAAGGGAGAAAAGTACCTCTTTGCTGTGCTCTAAAGTCATTCAGAGTGTTGAAATGAGAGGGATGGATATGGCCTATCTTCCTAATGAAATGAGTTCATTACAATTTGAATTATCACACTTCAGAGCTGGGGAGAAATGATTATTTTCTTAAGTGTATGTCGGTTGGGAAAGGGAAAAGATATGTGTAGTTGTATTTTAAAATAACTCTTTAGATTAAGATCCTGTCACTAGCAGAACTCACAGGTTGTTTGTAAATGTCACTTTGACGCACTATAAAACCAAAATATTTGAACTAGAAAATCAGGAGGAATATACTGTTTGCAGGTGGACCACCCAGGGCAGAATGTGGGGAACTAGGTGCTAGAGAAGAGTGCGCTACACTTGCAGCACAAACCACCTTGAGTCATAAGCCCAAGTGATGGCAATCCAGAAAAATCTTTGGACTTCCCAGGGGTGGGATTTATCTCATTAAGTTCAGATCTTGCACAGTCATCTAGAGTCCCTTTAAAGGCTAATGAACACACACCGCTCATTGCGTGTCTACCAAAATGTGAAGCTGACCTTGCTTTTTGTTCCTAGTTACCCAGGTGCTGCTGTTTGCATTGCCTCTTCACAGGCCAAGGGCGCTTTCCCATCCCCTCCACATTTGTTTCCTATGTTCTTGTGACATTGTGAAGTGGGAGGACAGACCCAAATCCTATACCAGGCTTTGCATGGGCTATAAACAGCATTTAGAACAGGTATCTTCTGGTGGGCAGCTCTTGTGGTGGATCAGGCTAAGGGGTACTAGGCGCAGAATAGAAAGACGTGCTGTGGGAGGTGCTTTACTGAGAGGCAGATTGATCTGTTGAAGCTATGCTGGCCTTATTACATCAAGGCAACATCACAGAGACCACTTTGCTCTGAAATCTGTTCGGAAAAATTAGAATAATAGCTGTGCCAAGCAATGCATAAAAAAAAAAAAAAAAAAAAAAAAAGGAAGAGGGGATTGTACTCAACATTTACAAAGCTATCAGCCATCTCCATCAGCAATCATATCTATTAACATGATTACTACTGATAACGTACCCTTGAGTTCTGAGCTTCCTTAATTTCATGGCACTCAGGTACCAGCTGAAAGGCTTCTGATTTTTTTTCCCTGAATATTACTAGACAAAATTATTGTCAATGATGAGAAATCTTTGAAAAATGCTTTCTCTGGGAATTTAGTTTGCCATCCTTTTTCGTAGTATTTGATACTCCATGAATCTCTGCAACAAGAGCAGGAATGGGAGAAAAATGCGTCCTTGCACGTTTGGTGCTCAAATTCAGCTGCAGCACCAGATTTGAATGAGACAGCAAAGTAGGACAATCACCTTTTACTCCTGAATGCTCTTGAGGTCAAAAGGAAGAAAATGCACCATTCAGCTATAGAGGTTTCCAGCTTCTGAGGCAATCACTTATTTTTTGCTGTTATCAGCTACTTGTACTACCGTATGTTATAAGAAACGACTCCCCCACCCTTTATATCCTTGTATTGTGCTTGTTTATGCAATTCTGCTGAGGCACTTATGAAACAACCAGAGGAAGCCTGAAACTAAGCTTCCTATAATATTACACATAACCAACATCTGTGAGTGTATGTGGTTATGTGTGAATACATATATATTTCTCTGGTGGTTGGTCTAGTTAGGTATCCCTGGATACATTTATATAAGTAGAAAAGCGTATCTTACTATAGAAATGGTAATCATACGAGTTTATATCTATCTATCTATCTATCTATTTCCACCACACAGAAAAATAGAAATATACTTGTGTGAAAGGGACAAAAAGCCACTTTTTATTCCTGGATTTGAAATTAAATCGTGTACCGAGGTCTCTGCTTCACCCATGCAAAGCAATGGTGGGATCCTTACCTCACTTCCACTCTTACATGGACTCAAGCCTTCTGCAACTTTGCGATGCTCACAGAGAAAATGTGTGCCCAGTCTGTCCCCCTTGTCACAGGCACATCCACAAAGATGAGTTACACAGGGTAGCCTGATAGTTACCTGCACCTAAAATGTACGTTATACATAGGCCTATAAATACCCTAGAAAGAAGGCGGCATATATACCTTGGGGCTAGCTTTCCAGTCCTTACGGGGAACATTATTTCCAGCTTAAAATATATTAGGGTTTAGTGGCCTTGAATTTCTTTTGGGTAGGTGAAAGCTTTTGATCTTCAGAAAGGAGGGCTGACTGGAAAACGAGTTTGGTTTGCACTTTTTGAGGAAAAAAAATGACATTTTTACTATGTGCCAGGAGAACACTAACCCCTTCCCATTTTTTTGTGAGCAGTAGGGAAAGCATATTTTGTGAAGCACACTTTAACAGTCTTTGTGCTTCGATGTGCATGAGACTCAGCACACTGAAAAAATGTGTTTGGTGAAAACAATGGTCAGCAAAGCCAAGTGTCAGACAGCAGAGTAGAGCAAAGAAAACATTATGCTCTCCTGTAACAAAGTCAGAGGTGTACTGCCCGCTTTCTTCCAGTATGTGGGACTCAGCTCTGTGGCTGTTCACCTGGATACAAGATGGGATGTTCGGGGAGGGAAAATATTGCAACAAGGGTTACGAAAAACTGAAAGAAAGTCAAAGAGCAGACATTGGTCGTGCACTTTCTATCTGCCTGCTTTGGCTAGCTCACTGCCATTAGGAAGCGGTCCCCGCTTCCCACATTTGCAGCAGAGCACTCCCCTGGTGTAAGACAAACTGGGGGTGCAACCTCCAGCCCAGCTAGCAGCATCAGCTCACCAGCCAGTGCCAGTGTATGAAGATAAAATGCCAGGAGGAGGCTGCACAAGAATACTAATCTCTGCTAATGGTTGAGAGCAGAGACATGAGCATAAGTTTGATTCGATGCATTTTCTTCAGTAGTAAAGCAGGTCATCTTGGATCTGCTCCAGGCAGCTTCTTCTTGGCTTGTAATAGAGTGAATAAATATCACTCCTTGCTCGTAAGGCCAGGTCCAAGTAGGTGACTTTCCCCTGGGGAAGCTCTGTCAACCCCTCTTCAGCTCTACTGTGTTCCTATGATTAGGCTGAGTGCATTATATAGTAATAACCCTCTTCAGTACTTTGAAAATCTGTATTAGAGCCAGCAAACAGGGGCTATCGTGGCAGTATGGATGGATGGACAGCCTGGGTCTGGTGACAGCAGCAGCATCAACAACAGTGGCAGGGTATCATCTCTTGGCAAAGGCTGCAGCAGCCTGAAAACAAGAATGAGCTCAAGGAAGCTTAAAAAACGTGTCCCTGGAGATCGCTGTTGCAGCTCAAGTCCTTACATCTGTAGCCGTGGGCCATGTAACTGAGCTGTGGGAATGATCACCCCCTAAGAGAGCTGCTGCTCACCCGGGGTGGCTGCTCCTGTAGACCTGCACTGGGGCTGCCTCTGCCTCCAAAAATCCCTCCTGTGTAAATGAACACAGAGACCATATTGATACCTGTGTAGTTCTCCGCTGAACTCTGCATGGGTAAAGCAGGAGAGCTCCTTCCATGGTGATGTAGTGATGCTAGTAGAAAACAGTCCTTGTGCTGGAGGTTATTTTTCATTGTTTGAAAGTCCCTAAGGTGCCGTTGGACAGAGGGATGTACAGCAGCAACACTGCTATATTTCTGCTCTGGCTTAAATGTGTTTGCCACAGGAACAGCAACCATTAGCTGCGCCGGTGAAGCTTTTTGTGTGCCAGGCACTGGGGAAAAACTGTGAAGGCCCCTAACTGCAGAGCTATCAGACCCCCTGCATGACCACCATGTGCTTCCATTGCCTGGGCTGGGGCCGACAAAAGCTGTGTGGAAAGAGGTGCTGCCACTGCTCATGGCTGTGTGAACTGCACCGCCTGCCACCTGTTGCCACAAGCAGGGCAGCTGCAGCCATCACATTCTCACTTTAATTAGAGCCTCTTGTGCACATACTCCTGGGAGAGTAGTTGCAAAGCTGATTACATGCTGAAATTAGCCCTGCGGAGGAGGGGGCGCTTTCTCCCTTCATCATTTCTTCCCTGCTTCATGTTAACAGTTAACCAAAAAGAAAACGAAAAAAATAAGGTAGAAACAATAAGCAAAGCCAAACGTAAAATCCATCCTTTGTTCTCAAAACAGTTCTGCACCACGAGTGCAAAAAAGCCACCAAAATGCCCAAGGCTGCAGGTGAAGGTCCTCGCTCTGAGGGTGCTGCAGCCAAGCGCATGCCCTGCGAGAAGGAGGAACTGCTTGTGTGGCTTGTGCGGTGACAGCGAGCGCAGCACTGCAGCACATTTGTGCAAGTGTCACCCTCTCGCTGTTGTGTTATATTAGCAATGAAGTGCTTCCCAAGAGGGTAAGCCGTGGGGTCAAAGCCCGCGTTGTGGCTTCTGGCCAGAGAGCTGTGTTCTTGCTGGTATTAAGTACGATCAAGCAGGACCAGGGTAAGGTACGGCAGCCATTACACTGGGGCACATATGTCTACCTCAAAAAAAAAGGCATTTCTGACTGCCTTTCTTCCAAGCCTATAGCAGGCATGTGATACACACAGGAGTTCAGATGCCTTAGGATAGACATGCTGACCTCTGCAATTCCCAAGCTCAGCCAGATTGCTCTGGGCTGTTGAGCCTCACACTAGCAACTTCTCAAATGAAGGGAAAAATCTTTAGAAAATAGTTTTCCTCAAAGACTCACTTTATCCTTCAACAAGCCCAGTGGAGATTTCCTCTATAATGAAGGGAGAAGCGTATACTTCTTTTTAGCATCTACACTGCCTGACAACAGCCAAAGAGACCTCTGTTGGAAATAGTGTGGAGCAGTTTGCGCATCCAAGAGCAGGTGGGAGCCAAATGGCTGCTGTGGTGGTCTCCAAAGGGTGCAGCATTTTCCTTGAGACTCCTTCAACGACTCTTGATAGCCCTGCGGAGAGAAGAGCCTGAAAGCACCTCCCAGCCAGCCCAAGGGATGTCTTCCAGCCTCAGAGCAAAGCCTGTGACCATCTCATTTCTCTAAGGAAACTCTAGGAAAACCTCTGATCTCACTGTAGGGAGTGGTAATCACCATGTAGACCTTGCTGCAAAGGATGAAGAGCTCTGCATGTGGTGGGCATGGGTGCACTTGTAATAAGAAACCCTTGTCCTATTGAGCGAGTCCCTTGGGTCTGCTCTTGTTTGCTCAGCCAGGAGGTCCAGCCAGCAAAGTGCTGGAGGATGGACATTTGCAGCCCTATGGGAAGCTCCCAGGGCTGAGAACCAATGTGTTGGCCACCCATGCTTGCCTCTTTACAGCCAGCTGTTTTTTCATGTCTCTTCTTGCCGGCTTTAAAGATTATGGCACAATGAAAGCTGCAGTGAATTAAAATCTAACAGAGCTTTGTTTTCAAAACAGGGCAGGCTAGGGAGGTCTGGCTGGTCCCCAGAGCATCACATGGTATTCAGGTCCCAATGTTAATTATTTTTCATCTGCAAGAGCAAGTGTCTCTAATTTGACTATGTAAAAAGCCTCTGAATTACGTGTACAAATCAAATAGGTAGCAAAAGGAATTCCTGCTGGGCTCTTACATGAAAGCTTTCTGCTGCTCATTGCTGAAGACAATCATCTCTGCATCTTTGCAGGACTTGCAACCTCAAAGCCCAAAACCAAAAAAAAAAAAAAAAAAAAAAAGCCTTATTTATATTTTTGTCCCTGAAAGAGTTCGTTACTGAAATCCAGCATCCTGATTTTTACATTTTACCAGCAAAAGTCTGTGATTTCAGACTGCATCTGGTAGCCCCTGTACTTCTCTGGTCTCAGGTCCTTTCTTTTCCTTTCTTTTGTGTATGTGTTTCTTCCAGCTTACCAGCTCCATCGAATAAATAGATGGCTGTTATGATTATGCTCCATGCTGAGTTAAATGTTACTAACAGTGTTGAAGGATTGCTATAGAACAAAATGCCCCCTGAGTGAAAATACAGTAGTTAAATGCGGAAAACATGGGTGTCTCCACGCAGTCAAAACACAATTTAAAGCAGCCAGGTTTCAAAAGTGCTTTAGTTGGGCAAACATAATGCATACTTTTGTTATCAAAATATATCTAGATCAATATTGCTCTTTGAAATCACACGGGGTCTCTGCTGGAAGACAGCTGTGATGAAAATTACTCTGTCTAGGATTTCACATTGGACTTTGTTTGCTCTGTAACTGAGGGAGAGGTTAGAGAAATGCTGATGCTGAGGGTACGGGGCTACCTCTGAAAGTCCTTCAGCTTTTCTTTGGTGTTTGCTGGCCCACAGGTATAAGGTAATGGAAGTCAGGCATAGCATTTTCTTCAGGTCCTGCTAAATCTCAAGACACAGGATTATAAACTCAAGCTGTTAATGAGCCCTAAAAGCAGATTGTTTTTTTAAAAATTGCACTTATGAATTACGATTTTCTTCTCTCCTTAGTATACTTGCACTTGGATCATGGTACCATGATATCAGCTTTTCAGTAAGGAAAACAACATGGAAGGAAGTGTTTAAGAGTGCTTTAACATTGTAAACTTTTAATGTCTTTTATTTTTGGGGAGGGAAGGGTTCTTCTGACAGATGTGCATGGTTTGCAAAATTCTGCTAGGAACATGCGGACACTGGAAAAAAACTATGCCATTTCCAACTGTTAACGTCCCATCTGCTTCCCTAAGACTCCAGGCCCTCTGCAGTTTCTTATCTCATCTCAGTCTTGATGTGGCTTTTTATATTATTGCCCCCGCATGGATGAAAACAAGCCCCACCAATAAATAACTGTATGTATCACAAAAGTGAAGCTTCTGGACCAACCTCCCCATCTGTACCTTGGGCCAAGGGCCAGGTGCTGGGAGATGGATCAGTTCCCTGAAGGACTCTGGTTTGCTGGTTTTCTATACACCTGTGTGCAAGCAGTTGCAAAATTTCCTTGCCATGGTGATGCAAGTGCACTGGTTGTCAAATAATTTGAAGGATGGATAATAACTTCCTAACTGCGTTTTTAAGCAACAAGCTTAAAGCTGTAACAAGCTGTAGAGGAGTAGCATAGAAATCAGCATCCCCTTGCCCCCGCTGAGCCTAGGAAATGCTATTCCAAGCAGTTTGTTTTAATTTTAGTGGAGAGATTGCTTTAAAAGCTTACACTCTTGATAGTATTATGAAACATATGCCCTAAAAAGCATGTTATTTAATCTGTTTTCTTGTTTGTGTACAATTTAATGCAAAAAAAAAAAAAAAAAAAAAAAAAAAGGAAAAAAGAAAAGGCAGAGGTTTTCTACTGCCCTCTCCTTAGCAGCTTTTTGAAAAGGGCTGAGATGTGAAAGCAAGGGGCACGGTATTGCCACTGCAATACAGATGGCAACAGGGGGATGCACTTTGGATGAGCAGGGATGAAACGTGAAGGTGAGGAGCCAAGCTCTGCCTGGCTTCACATGAGGAAGGGGAATTTGTGCTGCCAATTAACATAAAGAACTAAGTTTTTGTGCTTATTGGTGTTTCACAAGCACTCCAGCCATTTCAGGGTATGGCAACAACCTTACAGGGAAACTGCTGTCTGGTAGCACTGACAGCAGCAGTACGGCTAGGGCTGGCTTCTCCTCACACCTGGGTGATGGGCTTGGTCCAAAATCTCAAACAGAAAGTTGCAAAACGTGGAAAATTTCTGTTTCTTTAGCCCAAACTAAAGCACAGGATTGCTTCTGTTCCTAACGTACTTGAAGAATAGATGGCTCAATAAGCCCTTTCTGTACCACTTGAAAAGAAACCCAGGGCAATTTCTGCTAGAAAGAGAGGCTCATTCTGCGGCGGTGAGGTGGTGGCCTACAGAAAGCACGGCTTTTCTTGGATCAGCTGCAGGCTTTCTGCCTGGCTTCTGGCCTGATCCCGCACTTCTCCCACAGGCTGAACTGAAATGGTCGCATTTGCAGAGGGCTCTGGGAAGCACCCTCATCCCTGCGCTCGGGCACAGCTGCTAAAACATTGCTGGGGTAATGTTTTGGGGTTTAAAAACCCTTGCTCTCAGGAACAGCAGGTCGGATTTCCCACCTTTCAACGGCAAAAAGACAGCAATTCCCGGAACGGTTCTGATGGGACTGGACCCCCAGTGATTCCTGGTGCCAAGGCAGCCATGCCTGGGGGCAGTGGGGTCCCCGCTCTTGCCAGAGCAAGCAGCTGGGTGGATGCTGCAGGGAAGTCAAATCCCTTGGACAGCTTCAGAAATACCATGAGCAACAGGCAGGGTTAATTTTCCTCTTTATCCTCACCATGCTTTCCACTAGATTTTTTCCAAAGGCAGAGTGCAAAACTTATCACAGCCCATCTTGATCACAAGGATGTATCTGATTGCTGTCTCTAGACGCACCTAATCCCTCCAGTAATCTCCATATCTAGGCAAAGATGAATTGAGTCTGGACACAAAAAGAAAGTACATTAAAGAAAGGCTGAGGGAGTTGGTGTTGTTCAACCTGGAGAAGACTCTGGGGAGACCTTACTGCAGCCTTTCAATACTTCAAGGGGGCTTACAGGAAAGGTGGGGACAGATTTTTTAGTAAGGCCTGTACTGACAGGACAAGAGGAAATAGTTTTAAACTATTAAACGAGATATAAAGAAGAAATATTTTACAATGAGGGTGGTGAAACACTGGATAGGTTGCCCAGACAGGTGGTAGATGACCCATCTCTGGAAACATTCAAGGTCAGGCTGGATGGGGCTCTGAGCAACCTGATATAATTGAAGATGTCCCTGCTTATTGCAGGGGGGTTGGAGTAGATGACCAGTTGGAGTAGACGACCATTTAACCTCCCTTCCAACCCAAAGCATTTTGTGATTCTGTGACTCAGGAAAGAAAATACATGAAAGCCCTGTCTATGGAGGCATTTTCCCAGGGTGAGATTGAGAGGGGGTGGGGGTGAAGGAAGGTGAAGAGGGAAAAGGATGTATGGAGTTTCTGGACAAGTATTAAATGGAAAAATTTCCCATGCCATTGTCGGTCTCCTCAGCCACCAGCTCTCTGCCAAGGTGCAACCCAAACCTTCAGGGCAGGAGCTACCTGAGTGATGCCCAGAGAGCCAGCAGGTTACCCACCACTGGCCTTAACTTCACGCAAGCCAAGTAGTTCTCCATCTTAAAAAAGCACAGAAAAGAGACCCTTAATTAATTCTGATCCCCAGGTCTTTGTGGCAAGTTTGTGGTGGTGCAGGCAGGCATGGGTCCATGCCCTCGGACACTGCTGGTCAGTGCAGGGCTTTCCCTTATGCAGAGCAGACACACCCAGGTTTCCTCATGCAGGCTGTACTTTTGCACTGGGACAGCCAGGTGCATCCCCTGCCCTTCCAGGCTCCCCGAAGCCCTGTTGTATCTCAGGCTGCTACTCGCATGGAAAAAAAGCAGTACAAGGGGATGCTCAACTGGTGTAGATGTTTTTTTGAGACCCTTCAGATTCAAAAGAACCAAGAAAGAACCAGGAGAGAGACTTCTCAGTCTGGATGTGGGAGTCGTGGCACTCCTCGCCCCACAGCTTCCCCGGAGCAGACACAGACCCTGTCCTTTCCCCAGGAAAGAGATTATTCTGGTGCGGTTTCTCCAAGGCTATGCAGTTCCTGTCCTCTTATGGTCCAAGGTGGCTTTGCAGGGGGCAAAGACAAAGGGCTTTGCCTCCCTCCCACAGCCCTGGAGCCCTGTCCAGCTCCTCACAGGACAGGAGCATTTCTCAGCCCATCCCGGCACCTCACCTTCCCAGCAAGGGGAATTCCTGGCTGTATTGTGTCAACGGCACAATGTAAAAAGAGTCAAAACAGAAAAAAGCAAAAAAGCAGTGTTTCCAGCAGATTTTGCCAGCTGCGTGACGTAGTTGTGATCAAAATACCCGAGGCAGCATTTTCAGAGTTTTAAGTAAGCATGTAGGCTAATTAAAGGATTTTTCTTGGCACAAAGGACTCTCCACTGGCGGTGGCTGGAGGAAATAGGGCAAACCCAGGCATGAGAGGCAGCAGCACTCCCGCTCGAGCCTCCCAAGTCCTTTACCACTTGTCACTTGGCTGATCCACCTGCCACAAGTGACCATACTCTGAAAAACCCTTCCTGTCAAAATCACTGATAGCAAAATACCTCTTTAATCTACTTGGCATCAGGAGATGCTGGCCTTCATCACGCTGCCAGGGCTACCCCACATAGTGATGGTGCTCAGGAGGATGAGGCGCATAACAGTAATGGCAGCTCTGGTGGAGGAACGCAAAAAAACACCCAAATTTTAGTAAATGCTTATCTGGAGATACAGAGGGCTGCCCAGAGGGATGGGAATTTCCCCATGGAGCAAGGCTTGAACTACAGTTTACTGCTGTAACAGGAGAGAATAAAACAGGGCCCTGTTTTTTTTTGAGAGCACAAGGAAGGACCCACTCCACAGACACGGGTTTTCTTTCAATAACTGAATATGAAAACAGACCCAAAACAAAATAAAAAAGGGAAAAAGAAGGGAGTGGCCAGGCTTAAAAGCAGTATTTGTGGTAGGATGCCTTGCAGTCATGCACAGCCATGTTCTGGGTTCCTGATCTACATCACGGGTGTTTTATGGCCAGTAAATCTAGAAGTACCTCAGCTAGAAACTAATAATAATAATTTAAAAATGCACAGAAATCAGCTAGCACCTTCCTAAATCAATGCAGCTGACAGCAATCAAATTATGGGAAACAGAGGGTACTGGATTTTAATTGCTTTTAGGTATTTTTTAGGGAAACAAAAACTTTAAAAACTTTATGGTCTTTTACTGAGTAGATGAATAGATATGTAGTGGGTTGACCCTGGTTGGACACTGTTCTACCACTCCCCTCCTCAGCTGGGCAGGGGAGAGAAAATATAATTAAAGGATCATGAGTCGAGGTAAGGACAGGGAGAGATTGATTATTCACCAGTTGTCATCATGGGCAAAACAGATTTGACTTGGGAAAATTAATTTAATTTATTACCAATCAAATCAGAATAGGATAATGAGAAACAAACCAAATCTTAAAACACCTTCCCCCACCTCTCCTTTCTTCCCGAGATCAACTTCACTCCCAATTTTCTCTCCGCTGGGGCTGGGGCTGGGGGGTCCCTCAGGCGGTCCCTGCCGCCCCTGCCCCTCGGGGGAGGCTCCCCACACTCTGCCCTGCTCCAGCCCGGGGTCCCTCCCACGGGAGCGGCTCCTCCGCGACCTTCCCCCGCGGGAGCCCTTCCCCCGGGCTGCAGCTCTTCACGCACCGCCCCGGCCGGGCCCCCCCGCGGTGCCGCCCTTCAGGCCCGGCCGGCTCCAGCCCGGGCCCCCCGCGGGGTCACAGGCCCCGAACCTGCCCCGGCCCGGGCTCCCCCCCGCGGGGCCACAGGCCCTGCCAGGAGCTGCTCCGGCCGGGCTGCCCGCGGGTCGCAGCCTCCCTCGGGCACCCCCTGCCCCGGCCTGGGGTCCCCCGCGGGCTGCGGGGGGGGATCTGCTCCCCCGTTCGCCGCCATGGGCCGGGGGCACGGCCTGCCCCAGCGGGGGCTTCGCCGGGGGCTGCCGGGGCATCTCTGCTGGGCGCCTGGAGCCCCCCCTGCCCCTCCTGCCCGGCCGGGGGGCTGCAGGGTGCTGCGCTCACACCTCCTCGCCCCTCTCTCCGGCTGGGGTCGGCTTTCCCACTTTTTAAACACGCTGTCCCAGAGGCGCTGCCACCATCACTGCTGGGCTCGGCCTTGGCCGGCGGCGGGTCCATCTCGGGGCCGGCTGGCATCGGCTCCATCGGACACGGGGGAAGCTTCTGGCAGCTTCTCACAGAAGCCACCCCCGTAGCGCCCCCCCCCCCCCCCCCCCCCCCTACCAAAACCTTGCCATGCAAAACCCATACAAGAGTAAATAAATCCTTGGCTAGACTGCACCTCCTCTGGCATAATGTTCCATACAGCAGCATAGTGTTGCATGTAAAGAAGAAAAGAAGTCACTCAGGTGCTCCATTGAAGAGGTCTCAGACCATGCTGTGCTAGGCCCTGGGGGCACCGCCAGCCTTTCCTGGTCCTGCCCAGCTCCCCAGGTCTCCCCCTACCCTGCCCAGGGCCCAGGACCCGATGTCAGCCCCCTGGGGCCACCAGCCCCTGCAGCAAGGCCTCAGCCCTGCCCTGCCTGGCCATGGGCCCTGCAAAGCCAGTCCCACACAGCCCGGCCTGGCCCCAGGACACCAGGAGGTGCCCGATGCCTGGGGCTGCCCCATACCCCCAAGCTGCCCTGGTCCTGGCTGGGGGTGGGACGGGCCCTGGCCACCAGGCCCTGTCCAGAGCCCCACGGGGAACCCCAGCCCCACTGCGCCATGGCTGTGCTGGAGGCTGCCGTGGTGGATGCACACACCAGGCAACTTGTGCTCTTCCCTTCTCATCTCCAAATTTGTGTCCCTGGAGTTAGTGCTCCCAACACCGTACCTGCAGTATCCCACCTCCTGCCAGGCTCTCGGAGACAGGCTACTCGCCAAGCTCACCAACAGTGTTCAATTAACCTTTGGGATGTTTTCCATAGCCGCGTGAACCTTTGGGTACCCCTTCAGACACGAGGGGCTGAAGTCAGTCAGCCCAGCACCCTGTCCTCAGCCTGCTCCAACAGGGCTCGTGTGAGGGCAGAGGAGCAGAACCAATGCCCTCTGAAGAGATCCTCTCCAGGAGGAGAAGTCTCGTCCATTGCTGTATGTCCTGCAAGCATTAATTTCTGTCCCCAGTTGCACCTGGGCTGTTGTTACCCCTTCCTTTGAACCCAAATCATCGTTTCCCTTGATGGGCCGTATCTGTTTCTTTATATGTTTGCCTATCCCACTTCCTTTGACATGAACTTCTGACATTGTAGGCATTCTGATCCTTAGTCTTCTGCTAAAAAAAAACCCATCAGCTTGTGGTCGTGTGTGTTTTGCTAGTAATGTCCTCTAATACTACTACATAAAATATGGATCCGTATTTGAGTATGCTTTGTTTTACTTGGTGCTTTATTCTTATTCCACTTCCACCAGTCCTCTGGGTTGGTGTGAAGCAGGCCAAAGGTTTCATGTCCAAACCTCTGCTTCACAGCAAACCACTTGAACCCATGCCATTAAATTGTTAAATGATATATCAGACACATCAACTGATAATGAACTTGGCATAAACACAAGTTTCTTGGACTCTAATATCCACTAGTAAAATTATCTCAAGGGAATTAATAAAATAGCTTAGAGTAACTATGTGCTTTTCCCAGACAATTAACAAAACAATAATGTATGCTTACTTTTCTTCAAGGGAGCAGTGGATTTCATAAGTGTCAATATCCACAGGACCCTTACCTTAGATTTTTAAGTCCCTCTAATAGCTCCTAACACTTTTTAAAGCATAACCTCCTGTGTTACCTAGAGGGTTAGGATCCTGATGTCTCTAAACAAAGCTCCGTCTAGAGCCGGAGCCCTCCTCTGGATGGCTGAGAAGTCCTGTAGACACCTGGTTTCCTGGCAGAATGCGTAAGTACTTCATCACTGTCTATTTCCTCACAGTACTGTCGGCCTGTGGCTTTTCTGAGTCTTCTTAGGTTATTTTTCGCATTTGCAAGTCTTAATTCTGGACTCTGTTCTATGGCAACTTCATCAAGTGCTCTACAGCTAGTGTCCCTGAACTGTAGGGCAAGGGTTCCTTCGAGGTTCTCCAGGGTTGTTTCTAAGTGGGCAGGAAAGGCAATGTACAAGTTTGTATTCAGCACATCCAGAAGTAGGGAGAACTAGAATATTCTAGAGAGCATATTTGCAGCTACTCTGTTTCTTCCAGGTTTGCGTTCAGTTTCCAGATCCTATGTTTGTGGTGGAAAAAGTATTCTCTACTTTCTGGACCTGGTTTTGCATGGCATCCATTAAATGCCTGTATCCCTTTTCAGCTACCTTGTCCCATAAATAGAGGCAGGAACTGTTTTGTGCCCCTATTTCTCCTTCCTAAACGGAATGTATTGTTTTTTGGGGAAGAGTTCAATCCACCTGTCAGAAGCACTTCATTCACTGTTCTATTTTACATGCCTAGTGAAGCACTCCTGAACTGTGCCAGTGCCCTATCTTGCCAAGAGAGAGGTTGGCACCTATGGAGATCAAAGATGACCCTTTCCTTGGCACCCTGATGGACTGTAAGCTGCGTAGCCACCAAATCATGACCTGCACTGCTCTTCTTGAAAAATGGCACAGATTGAACTGAAAGAAACATTACCACTTCATCACTGTCCCTGTGACCAAAGGAGCCGGGGGTACGGCAGCAGGTGCTAGTATTTTGCCCCCACTCGCCGGCAGCCTGCACCGCTGCTGTGCAGAGTGCAGCCGTAGCCCAGCCCTGAGGGGTCCCAGCTTTGCTCTCGTTGCTGCCTCAGAGCAGCCAAAAATGTAATTGACACCTTTGGTATCTTGAATTCTTTTTAACAACGTGCTCTATGCTCATTGGACATCTTTACAAAGATTACTGATTTAAGCGATTAAATTACAAACAATTTTCACCTCTCCAGTCCACAGTTTCAGGGAATGTTTGTGTCTCTTCTTCATCTGGTTAGAACAAGCATTGCAGCAGGAACAGCAAGCTTATGTGAGCTCCCCATATGCCCTGCTGTGTTGATTTCTCTCCTGTTCATTTTTGTGTGGAGTTTGGCACTTCTAACATTTTTGTGCTACAGTTTTATTGTTAACTTTCCCTGCTTGAGTTAAACGAAAGCCATAAAGCACCTGAAAAGCCTCAGAGGCTTCAACTGTCAATAGTGAGATGAGCTTTCCGCATGTCTTCATTTTCCTTGGGACACTTTGCTTGCAGATACAGAATAAAATGCATCTGGAACTTTGCTTGGGTTTTTTCCTGTTTTCAGATAGTTTTGAGCTCAGGTGAAGCTCTTAACTGCTCCAATAATCCATGAAAAGTAAAAAAAAAAAAACAACCAACAAAATGAACCTTGATACTGAGATGTTGGGATATCTCTGCGAATGTAATCCCTGCGCCACAGCTGGGAGATGCACTGATATTTCCAGACAGAAGAGACTTGTGGTTTTTCACAGTTGTGAAACACACTCTTTTCCTTGCTGGCTCTGGAAGAAGTGGAAGCTCTGCAGGCCTGGATGGCAGCAGCCTGCCATTGTTTGCTTTTGCCCAAGCTGCAGTTGGACTCTCCTTTTCACTCCCTGCCAGCAGTCCTCTTGCACCGTATCCCTGACCATCATCTATTCTTCCGTGCCCTGCATATTCTTGATCTTAAATCACAACATCCAGCAAATGGGGTTTTGTCTTGGCAGTAGCCAAAGCCTGAAATATTCCTTTGCAGAAGCAAATTGGCAGCTAATCAGCAAAATGATAAGGCGATCCCTCCATCTTCAGCCTACTGATGGCTGATGAGACTTGCTAAGCAATGCAGAGCACTAGGCAGCCATGAGAACAGGAGCCTGCTGGGACACCCATCTGCATGTGTGTCCTTCCCAGGTGGCTTGCAGGTGACCTGGCATCATAGTAGGGCAGCAGCAGCAGTCTGCTCCCCGCAGCCATCTTCTTCCATCCCTCCTCTGGGTATGGGCAGAATGACTGTCCTGCACCTTCCTCCACCTTCTCATGGTGTTGGGCAGAGGGCTGCCACATGCAGCCATCCTCTAATGCATTGCCGGCTGGCTGAAAAGACTGCACATCGTTTCCTTGAAAAAAAAGGTGTTTAGCGGTTCTGCAAGGTCACCAGGGAAAGCAAGGAGCCCTGCTTTGTCACCAATGCCTTTTCCTTCTGGGGCTTTGCCAAGAGCTCTGGTGCTTAACTTGCCTTGAATGTGAGAGACATACAAAGGTACCCTGATTTAGCAAAGCACTTATGCACACAGTACCATACACATGCTGAATTTTAAAAATACTGCACTGAACTGTGGTCTAATATCCATCCAGCCTGACAGGGCTCCTTAGATGGCTAACCTCCAAAAATGGCCACAGAGGAAGGATCTGAGCTGGAAGCATTTTACCCTCCAAGAACTGGAATTTCAAAAAACTGAATTATTGTATGATAGAAAACGTCTTCCTCTTAGGCAGAAACCTGGGAGCAATCAATATGGATCTGCCTTGTCAGTCGTTTCCGCAGAGCATAGTGGTTTTGCTATCTGTAAGCAGGATGAGGGGAAAGGGGTAAGCAGAGGCTCACACGAAAGTGGGAATCCCATCAGTCAGATGTCACCCTGCTGCTTGGTCCCAGCCTGCTGCCACAGGGAGAATCCTCACAGATGGGTACCCAGTCACAAGTTAGTAGTCTCCTTATCTGGCTTGTGTCTTGAACCCATACAATTTATCCTGATCCTCGATACTCCGCTCTGCTTCCTACAAAGCTTTAAGTTGCTGGAGTTTGTATGAGCACAGAATCCCAACATCTCTTTCATTACAGGGACCTAATTGCGAAGGCAAAGTGAAACCCATACAGATAATTTATTTCTATCACCGCTTCCCCAATTTTTTCTCCCCAGTGAAACTGTCTTGAGCATCTAGCTATTTTCTGACAGCTAGAGTGATAATAGGAGGCTTGCTTTTTTTTTTTTTTTTTTTTTTAACTGTGCTGGGATCAGAAGACTGCATCATAAAATATCATTGAAGTGTGAATTCAAGGTTGGGAAAGATGAGGCCTTTACAAGACTAATGCAATTAATTCTGCTCGTTAACTACAGCCTCAAAATACGTACACAGAGTTTGATCTCACTTCTGCTGTAGAGGGTTAGGTCTGAAAAATTATTCTTTTCCAGTGGGCTTCCCAGTGATAAGGGAACATGGAGAGCTCCTTGTATTACATACCAATGAACACAAAGTCATTGCAGGAGGAACACTACAGACTCTAAATCTTTCGGTGTGCAGCAACTTCTTGTCAAAGTAAGAAGCTTACATAAATTAAGGTCCAATATTAAATAATTTCAGTAATTGAAATGAAGTGTAGGTTTCTTAGCTTTTTTTTTTTTAAAAAAAATGTAATCCTTCTCACTCTGCCAGCCATCTCAGCACTTGAATTCTAGAAAGCCTCAGTTCTTTACAGTTTACCAGAGCTAATTCCAACCTCAGTCCTTGTTTTCTTTTTACAGAGGAATTCACACGGTGGGACATTTTTAATATAAGGGAACTATGATGCAAAAAAAGCAATTCATTTTTCCAGCATTCCCCTTGCTATAGCCAAAGGTATAGCAATAACATCCTCACAATCAGCCTCTTCTTTCTATTTGGTCCTACAAGAAAGACTACAATGTTCGCCTACAATCATTAAGTGAGTGTATTTGTGTGCATGTGAGAGAAAGAGGAGGAAAGAAATAAACATCTGTCCTACCGGTATACAGCCCTATTAGCTGGGCCCTGGGGAGTTTTCCTCTTCTTCCTTCCCCTTTGCGCATGTTCACACTGCTTTCCTTCTCTCTCTCCAGTGATTGCCCACATTGTGTTTCCATACTCTGGCAGCTACTTCATCCTATATCCAAAAAAGCATAAAGTCACCACCATAAACTAGGGATTCTGCAAGCATCCAAAGTGACGAAGCCTGTTCTCCTATGGACATGAGGGGAAGAGTGAGAAGGGAAGGGAGGGCAAAGCAAATCAAGAAGCTCTTAGCTCTGCCCTGCAATGGGGAGGGAATGGAGGGGTAGCTTTAAAATAATAAACTCACACGGATTTCAGAGCTAACTCAGACTAGCAGCTAAAGCTAATGATCACTAGAAACTTGATTCAGTGCAGTGTATTTGGTATTCTTCCTTGCTTGTGCTGAAAACATTGCCCTTGGTTTAATCTTTTTCCTTGTGTAAATGCATCTCTTTAATGCTTGTTTCATAGATTTTTGTTTCCATCTTATGGCCTTAATGTCTATTAGAAATGCAGCCTTGAGGCAAACTTTCTTAGAGTAGTGCCTTACTTTGTTGTACGCTGCAGTACGCATAGTTGACTCTGACAGCACGAGTTCTGCACTGGTACACTGTCAAACTGGCTGCAAGAAGTATTGTGAAAAAAAACCCCAAACATCTGCTAAGCAGAAGAAAATCCTGATTTGGGTTTTTATGTGACTATTCAACTCCATTTTAATATCCTCTTCTCCCACATCTGAGTTTTGAAACCAAAATCTTACAGCATCAGTTTAATTTGACCTGACTTTGCCAATCTGGGTCCAACTGATACTGCTTAATGTGCCTTTCAGACTCCCCGTCTTACAAATCCTTCTCTGAACTGCTCAAAACTCAAGCATAGTTGTGATCTGATTTGTTTCTTGGGTCACTCTTTAGTCAAAACTACATGTGATAATACATTTCAGCCTGAGGGTAAAACTCAGAATAATGTGAAAATTTCTTCAGACCCAAAGGCTGTTTTAGTAAACTCGGGCCAAATATTCATATGTAGTTATGACACTAAGAATCAAGGAATTTTGCAATGAAAGGTACACACTGCTCATACTGTATGGATAACTTAGTGTCAAATTCAGGTCTGATTCAGCATTTACACAAAGTCTGGGAGCCCAAATGGATCTGTCATAGAAGTGCTTCAGACTGGAGCACTGGGAATGTATCTCTGAAGGCACATAGGATACTCCTTTTCTATGGCATGGGAAAGACCAAGTAATCTGTAGACTTCTTCTATGCACAAAAATAAATGCAGAAGTTTTACCTTCTAGGGAAAACAGAGTAAGAGGTGATACCCTGCTCACACTCCACAGCTCTGAGGTGTTTGGGGCTGGTTTATAGGTCCTCCAAAGGTAAGGATAGCCCACTAGACACTATCGCCTCCAGAGGAGGAGACAGACCACTCAAAAACTCATGTTCTCATGAGGCCAAAGGATTCTCATTGTCTTCAGTCCCTCTTTTCCATTTAACAAGCAGTGAAGAGACAAGACGTTGCCATCACCACCCCAGAGTGTCTTACAAGCAACAGGCAGCTGCATATGTAAAGAAGTCTTTACATCTTGGCTGTGGGGTCAGGGTAGGTGTGTGCAGACTAATATCCTTCCTGCCTTTTCTCTCTTCTCCCTGGAAGGTGTATATTTATGCGGTAGGGGTAGCGGGCAATACTTTGCATTTCTCAGTATATTCTTTTCTCTGGTCTCTGTAATGTTGCTCATTATTTCTTCTCACTTGACTGGAATTCTCCAGTTGGCAGAAATGTAATGAGAAATGTACTCTTGTGAGGGCATTAGGTAAGAAAAAATACTGTTTTCAAAAGGATCTCATATATGAGATCCTGAAACCATGTTTGCATAGCTTTTCATGTTTTGCCACTTTGTTTACCCTTAGCGAAGTGTAAAACTGAAGCACATCAGTGTTGCCTAGCAATTAGTATGAGGCAGCTAAGATGATTTGTTAGTATTCACTTATTGTCTTGCAGAACTTGCATGTATTTGTGTATGGAAAACTACAGTGAACTTTTCAAAACAGTGTAATTTTTTAACTGCACTGACACCATGTTTTTCTTTTAAAAGAAGGAAAGGAAATGTGTCTCAAACTTAAATAAAGACTGTTGCCTTTGTCCCTGCTTTTACTATAACTCATTGTTTGTGCTGTGGCACTGACAAAATCCTTATGTCTTTAAAGTTAATATAAAATATAAGAAAAATAGTGTATGTCTCTGTATTGCTCTCTCTTCAGAGTTGCAAGTGTTTACCTTAACAAAATACTTCTTAACATGTTTCATATCTGAAGTATTTTTAGAAATGCAACCAATAGCATTAGCTTAAAACTGCTTTTCCAATTTGTGGTTGGTTCATTTTCTTGGCTAAACTCAGGTCCGAAGTTGTTATCACAGCTAGAATTACAACCGAACACAGAAATGTGTAGCCAAGCCCTACTACATTCTTGTAAGAATAAAGAAAATCTGAAATAAATAAATACTGTTTGACTTTTATGTTCAGTTTATTGACTCTCTGCTTAAAGAAATGTAGAAGTCTGCTGCAGTCTGGCTTCAGTTTTCAGTCCACTGATTTACTTGGATCGAATACTGATGAAAAGCTCTGGGCTAACAATTCCAGACTCACAAGGATCAAATTCTTGTCCCACTAACATCAGTGGGAATTTTTTTCATTTAGGCTCATCAAATCCAGATGTCATGTAGCTTTGCAAAACAGCACCCAGGCAATAAATGCGCTGTTTTTCCACCTGGTATCTTGCTTCTTTGCCACCTTCCTCCCCATCAAGTGGTCTGAAAATCATGAACCTGCTTCAGAAACCCTTTCCGACCAAGGCCCTTGAATACTCCCTCTCAGACAGAGTTTTGCGTTCTTGCACTAACTCCATAAATCAATTTTCAGCAGATTGTTTTATAGACATCTCATAGCTGTGACTGTACATCAAATCAAAGCTTAAATGGTGACCAAGGTGTGAAAGTGTTTCTGGCTCCTGATACAATTCTTGAACATTCTTGAACACAGCAGAGCTCACGTGCAGTCCTAGCTTACCTGCTGGGACATGTCCCTGCAGCACCATGTCCTTCTGAGAGCACCCTGGTGGGCATTGAAGGGATGGTGTTGGCTTTTAGAGCAGCTGCGGCTGGAAATTGCACTGAGGGATGTTTATACCAACTGCCTTTAGGTACTCAGCTTTAGGAAGTCAACTGCTTGAACCAGTTGCTCTGCATGTCCGGAGACAGAAGCTGCACCTAGGGTAAATGGTAGTGTTGACCCACAGACATAGGTCTACAGAGCAAAACAGCCAGAGATGAGGCCCACATCTCCACATTGTACACATTTTGTCTCAGACTAGACCTGGTCAGTCATCATACCAAGCGCACATGCTGTGGGGGCTGTAGCACTTTGGGTGCCCCCCCCGAGTGCCTCTCCCAGCTTGGTTTCACCGTGAAGGAAGCCAAGAGCTGAGCTGTTCTGCCATGAAAACCAGTGTTCTAAGTGGGGACAATCAGCATAGCCTCCTGATCTGAACTGAAACACCAGTGCAGCTCATCCAGAGGCTCTGCCAAAAAATTACTCACAGCATCTGCTATGAGCTGCTCTCTGGAAGTCCAACGGCTAAAGAGGAATGTAAGGGAAAGTATGTCTAAATGTTGCTGGCCCGAGCTGGCATCAGTTGTCCTTGCTCTCTTCCCTTTGTTCCCTGCCCTGCCACCCCCCACATCACTTAGATCATTCTTCCATTTCAGCTTTTTGTAAATGAAGAAACACTTTCAATTATTGGTTTGAAAGGCTTCTCCTGTCATCCGTAGTCTATATTTTGTGGTGCATGTATCTGGTATCCAGCTTTTCCAAGTCACAGTGATATACTGTAATTAGGATGTATGGTAAAAGTTGGGGAAATAGGTTAAATAAAACTCACATTTAGCTCTTGATTTTTCTGGCAAAGTTACAATAGGAAATCAAAGTTTCCATTTCTCAATTTAGAAAAAAGGACAATCAAGTAAGAGCTCAGAAAAAGTGTTTCTGAATTCTTTTTTTTTTTTTTTTTCTCCTATGGAAAATCAGAGGAGGAGTTGGGTATTTGGGACACAAATACCAATTCATTGTGTACTGTCCTCATTTTCCCCATGGAAAGTGCAGTTGGGAAGAAAAGCTCTAGTGGGCTCACATGCTAATTTTTCTCATTGCCTCTTTAACTCGCACAGATTTTTCAAATATTGACTAGGCTTTGAACTTGACCTACTTAAAACACTGGATATGGTTTTCACTTAAACAAACACCCCTTCAGATCGTGTCAGTATTATAAAGGGGCCTTGCAGCTACTGTGAACGTTGAGAACATCGGTATCTTGATACTCCTTTATACTATTAGATGTATTGTGAGGGAATTCAGCTGTTATTCTCTGCTTCACGTGGCTTTCATGGCTTTCAGCTTTCCTCAGGACCTGTTTATATTAATTGGTATGGAATTGAATTTATTCTCAAGTCTGGACCTGCTGACCACCTGTGTGTTGAATCCTCCAGATCAACCTTTGCCTTGAGCTGCGCCTGAAGTGAGAAGCTCTTTCTGAAGGCAGGGTGGGAGGCTGAGGAGGCCACAGCTCCGCATCATGCCCTCTCCTCACCTGCCAACAGCAAACTCACAACTCATCTTCCTTCTGCAGCTCATCTCTCCTCTCAGCTGCCTGGCATTTGGCATGCTTTATTTACTCCTCGTTGTTCAGGGAGACATTTTGTGCTTTTCATGAAATCTCCCCAGGTTTCTGATTATGCTTCATGGACAAAGAAGCAAAATACAATGCAAAGTTGGCCTGGTGTGAAAACTCATAGGCATCTGCTGACAGAAAGAAAGAAAGATGATGGAATGTTGTGGCTTGCATGGATTTTTGAAACGGAGACTTGCATGCCTTTTTTATATATGTTAAATCTTTTTCCTTCTACACAGTTTCGCAAGGAATGCTTTTTCTGCCAAGAGTATTCTCAGCTCACCTGAGAAGAACAAAATAAATTACCTTTGCAATCTAACAAAGTTTCAGTTGCCCAAGAAGAATATTTTTCTGCTCCAGGAAAATCAAAGTATTCCAGTCTAAAAAGAGAAGGAGAACGATAAGAGAAATAACAGTAAAAGTGAAATTTTACATTTTTTGTCTAACCAAGATTTCTGCAATGAAACTAAACATTATCAAGGGTGCTGGAGGACAAGTGGGGCAGGGAAGGTGAGAAGGGGGAGAGCTTTACCCTCCATGAGTGGGGGGGGGGGGGCTTGTGGGCTGAGGGTTTGCAAAGGGAAGGTGACCCAGGGACTGTATGAAGGCTGGAGAAGTGGGACATGTGCATTGGCTCCACTACTGAGGAAAGAAGGAGGCAAGTGTCACACAGTGGTTTGGATCAGTCTGCAAGTGGGGATGGAGCTTTGTACCCCTACCTTCTGTGGCTCTCAGCAAATTCTCCCACCTGGTCAGCCCTGGGCCTCGCTCCTTCCAGGTCTCTCCCCCACCCAAAGGGCTGCGGGATGCAGGGATGCAGAGTTTCATGGGTGCCCTGCTTGCAACCGGGGCACATCAGCAGCAGCAAGTTCCTGCGCTGCTCTGCCAGCAGGTGCCACGGGTGCTCGCGGGGATGCTTGTGTGCTGCACGGCCCCCCGGGGAGCCCGACAGCACCACCGCCATGCTGTCACAGCACGACCACCGGCCCCATGCCGCGACAGCCACTATGTGTGAAGAGCCTTCATCCATCAGCCAAGCATTGTTTAATTCTTAAACTTATGTGTACTTTAACCAGATTCTTTTATTCAGCCTGATGAAAAATGTTCTGTTTGATGTTTTCACAGACAGCATCTGAAGGCGTTACTTCGACTTCTTCTCTAACACTGCCCTTTCCGAAGTCATTATTACTCATTAGGTATATTGCGCAGAAAGCAAAGTAGGTCACGGATGAAAAGCCCCATCTTAGCGAGAGGCACCAGTATTGCACAAAGCTATTTTCAACTTTCACGAGATAAAAAATGTTTTCTGTAGGATGAAAGCTGTCACTGCCAACTTACAAATGAATGCCAAGTATGTAAAAAACTTTCATTTCAGATTCCCAGGCTTTCATATGTTAAATGCATTGTTTTAGAAATCCATTTCAAAGATAATTCCCCCTGTAAAAGCCACACTTGCTGGCTCCCCAGTAGGCTATGCGCTGAGTTAAGGGACAGGTACTCAGCTGGTGTAAATCACTGTTGGCTCCATCAGGACTGGGCCATTTTCACCCCATGAGGATCCGTCCTCAAGAGTCCCCATATGGGGAGCAATAGAGGAGATGGTCGCTGGGTGGGCATCCCAGGACAGGGTGACAACCTGGAGCTTGGCTACTGGAAAAATCCTTCACAGCCCCTGCCTATCTCTGCGTGGCACTGAAAAAGTGGATCAGCACCTGCAGTCCAGGATGACCTCTAAAGCGGAGATGGTAACTTTAATAGCAGCACCTCCGTGCAAATCATTCTTCCACCACTATTACTTTGCATCGTGGACCCATTAGTTAAAATGAAGCTTTAATTTTTGTTTGACTGCTCTTCCAACTTTTAAGTTTCATCTTACTTGGAGGTGTCAAATAAATACTTAGACTTTCTGGAGTGATCCTTAATTGTTGGGGCTTTTGCTGTATTGAATGATTATACTGAACTTTGAAGCAAGTGGAAAAATACTGAAGAAATAAGACGAGGGCACGATCAGAACAGTGGAATGAAGAGGGAGGAACAAATTGCAGGTGCTTGCACAAAACCAGGGCCAGCAGGACGCGATAAGAGGAGCTGGGAAACAGCAGAAAAGAGCCTACGTGCCTGAAAAAGTAGAAACAGAAATCTTGCCAATAAACAATTGTTAACCAATCATATTATTATACGCTTGTAAAATAGCCAATCATATTATCACACGCTTATAGAGTGCCTTATAAAAGTGTACCTGGTTTGTACAATAAACGGATCAGATCTTGAACTCCATGAGTATTTGAACCTGACTCCCGCTCGCCCAGAATGCCCGCAGCATCTGGTGACCCCGACGGGTGGATCGGTCAAAAAGTCAGGAGGATTCATTAAGGGTCGTGTTACAAGCTGCGGAGCCGGCGAGGATCCTGCTGCCAGCGGAGAGAGAGCTGGGCGCCCGAAGAAAGGCGGAACGTGCACGGCTGACCGGTGAGTCAGGAAATTTAAGCAGGATGGGAATCACTGCATCAGTGGTGGAAAAAGCAATCGTAGACAGTTTGATGAAACTGGCAGAGAAAACTGAAACGCCAGTCTCACGGCAGGCAGTAATTGATCTGCTATGTTGGAGTCGCCGCCGTGGTTTCCTTGCTTCTACGCAAGATGTATATAATAATGAAACATGGAAGAAAGTGGGAGAGGACTTGTGGGAATCTGTGCAAGTCGGGACTAAGGGGGTAAAGACTTTGGCTCGCACGACAGTTTTGAGGAGACGCCTGCCCTTCTTCCTCTAACAAAAGGGGCTATTTAAAAAAAAAAAAAAAAAAAAAAAAAAAAAAAAAAAAAAAAAGAATGAGAAAAGGATGAGAGATATTCCAATGCTATCTAGAGGGAGGGAGTGCTAAGTTTCATTGCTGGAGAAGATCGGATGGTCACAAGAACATGAATCACCTACAAACCTGCAAGACCACCACATTCCAGGTTTTGGTTCCTTCTTTTTATAAAACAGTTTATTCCTGAATATATAAAGGTATTCTTTGTGTGTGCAGTTTTTCTTTCCTATCCTTCTGTCCTGTCCCAAAATATCCAACCTTTTCAGTCAACAGCTGGAATGTAATGTAATTTTATACTACAAAAGATCACCATTTTCTGTTTATTGCAGGGAAGGAGATATTGGAAGGAGAGACTGGTGTAGAGGGACACATACTGGTGGAGAGGGAACATCTGTATTGTTCATTTCCCACTAAAGCTCACAAAGACCTTTAACAAACACTTTCAAAGATGGATATACAAGTGCTAAGTGATATTATTAGATCTCATTGTCTTCCTTCTTTATATCCCCACCCCTTCTCTTTCTAGTTAATGTTTACCCCAAAACAGGTCCCAATTCTGATGTGAGGATGACTCCTCCACCTGCATGCAGACCTGTATTAGTGGTCTCATGCAGGATCAGGTGACTGAAGCTCTCTTGGAACAAAGCAGTCTAGCTTTTGTGTTCCACGCACAATTTACAGCCTGTTTTTAAACTTTATAATTTATGTACTGTTGCTATCATTTGCAGAGCACGAAAGCTCCTCCTTACTGAACCTTAAAGAGAAAACAATCCTTTTGCCAAGAGCATACACTGTAAATATCTGAGCATGAAAAATGCATTTCTGCCCAGACACTTCCTAGTGACCACATGAAACATCCATGTGGGTATCTAGGTTTGTAATACTTCTCAGTAACTCCTTCTGTCATGAGGATCATCATTATTGAGGAAAACCAGAACAAGTTCTTTTCACTTTTGAATGCCTACTTACCACTGCCTTCGATAGTTCTTCCATTTCGAGGCTGAAAAAAAAAAAGTAATTAGATGGTTGTGCAGAAGTATTAGATGCCATATTTATAAGCACACCAAAATAAATCTCCCATCTGCAGACAGAGTACAGAAGGCTGAGAATGTTTCATTTAAAGGGACAGCCTGTCAAATACCAGGTGATCCATGCAGGGTGGGTTTTGCCTTTGAAACAGAAATATTCATTCAGCCTCTGTCCAGAGAGCTAAACAGTCTGGCTTTATTCTTGTTAAGGGTCTTGGTCCCAATTCATTGGGGTACTATATGTAGATGCCTAAGAAAGAGCATATAAATACAAGCACTGAAAATACCCGGCCAAACACACCTGAAGTGAGCTAAAATGTAAGTGACAGCTGAACTGGGATTCTGGTTACCTGCTACAACCTACTTTAGAACATTTTTTTTTTTTTTTTGTTAATGTGTTGGAGAGGTTCCTAAAAACTAGTTTGATGTTAATCAGAGTGTCTCTAAACCAGCATATTCTGCATTAGACCGTGCCATAGTTCAGCAAGTCAATGGGTGAAAAACATGAGAAATTACATCCATAGTTTTTCTTTGGCTTTTCATCCTGTTATGCAGTGTGCCTCACTTACTGGCCAGACCTTTCAGACCAAGTAGACATTCAGCTCACACACGCTTTATCTAACACATTTAGCATCAGCACACCTTGGCAGCCTCAGAGATAAAACCCATACGCTACTTCTGTCTTTGCAAACATTTTATCTAGAGCCAGATATTTAGAGTCACCTCTTCAAATACAGAAGTATTTAATCTATTACTACATGTCATTGTCTCGTCATCTCTTAGTTGAACCAGAGCTTTTTAAACAAACTTCCCTAAGCTTTCAAGCAAAGGATATTTGGCCTTTAGTCAAAAGAAGTGCAGCAAGAACTTGTGAAGGCAAACAGCTGCTCATTTATAGATATATAACACTGGTTCAGAATCTATAAGTAGTAAGAGATTCAGATACCCTGAAAAGGAAGAAAGGGCGTCCCAGAGTCCCATGACTATCCTGTAAAATAAAAACACAAACAATAACAAAATAGTTTAAACTCAGTTCCATAGATCTGTTGACAGGTTTTGGTGTCATTCCATCAGAATGGCAATTAATTCGCACTGTTGAAAAAGGCCCTGCTAACAAGATGCTGATAGTCCCCAATGCCCATTCATCTGGAACGCAGATTAAAAATACCCCAAAGGGCATTGTCAAGAACCATCCATTCTGTCTAGTGTAAATATACTAAATTACCATAATTAAAGATTCACAGGCTTCAGAAAATGTATAAAAAAAAAGCTTTACACATAGCTGATTGCTTTGCAGAAGCAGGGTCAGCACAACTGGCTTTCCAACCACTGGAAAAAAACCAAGCTGACTTAAAAAAAAAGGCAGCAAAAAAAGCAGGGGAAGGGCCATACTTCCCTGTCCAGGGCTACTCACTTGTTTCCACATTTACATACCTTCTTTGTAAACTTGGCAGCAGCAATCTGTGATTCCTGCAAGTGGACAATGTAAGTTAATCAAGATGCTGTCACTTCTTTGGTTTGTTACAGTAATCCTCCATCACTGATGAGGTTGCTGCACTCTTGTGTGAGAGGAGGGATAATCTTTTATCTGTCAGTGATAAGCGTAAGAACAGCAGCAAATGGATCTTTTTAATGACTGATTGTAAACCTTGCCTTAACCAATGTTAACCCATTCATTACCACCATTCAACATGCCCCCTTCACTGTGCAGCAAAGCACAGCCATGCTCTGGGGGCTGAAGCAGAGCTCCACCTGCAGCAAACGTGGCAGCTCCATTCCTCAGGCTTGAATTGTACCGACAGCTCTTACTTTAAAATGTGGTAGCTCTTTGCCTTTCGGACTGACCTTTGTTTTAACCCAGGCATGATTGCTGGTTTTAAGCCTTCCCCTGCACCCTTTATGCTTCACGAAAATTGCTCATTTTTCTACTCAGCCTTACATCAAGGAACAGAAGCTCTCACCATGACTTCACAGAAGCCAGCTAAGCTCAGTGTCTAACAAAGCCCTGAACCTGCAGCCTGGTACACTGGCCAGCTTTGGGAGCCCTCCTGCCCATGGCACAGTTTCCAGGCTGCACGGTCCCAGCTGTCCAGGAATGGGATAGCTCTGTGTGCCACAGGCACGGTTATATCCATGAACAGTTTGAGTTACCTGGGGCAGCCTTGAAAAAACAAGCACATATAATGAGCAAGGACATGAAGACAGGGAATGATAACACAGGAAAAGCATGTAGATGGGAAACTGGAGAGGAAGAATTTAAGGCTACAAAATATACGAGCAAGGAGAAGGAAATGACGATTCAGGGTGATGTGCGGAATTAGACTCTGTAACTCGAAAGTTATAAAGTAGGTATGTTTATTGCGCGCAGATGCACGGGGGATCGCTCCTCCACAAGCGTGCATACCCGAAGTGACGAACCATCCCACATTTATACAATGAAACAAATGAATATTCAATTAATGCCTATACATATTTGTTACCTAAACCCCGCTTCGTATGTTAATTAGCTTATCAGTCCGTTGCCTGGAATGTGGTGGTCTTGCAGGTTTGTAGGTGATTCATGTTCTTGTGACCATCCCATCTTCTTCAGCAAGGAAACTTAGCACTCCCTCTCTAGATAGCATTGGAATATCTCTCATCCTTTTCTCATTCTCTTTTAAATAGCCCCTTTGTTAGAGAAAGAAGGGCAGGTGTCTCCCCGTCTCCCCTTTGTTAGAGGAAGAAGGGCAGGCGTCTCCTCAAAACTGTAGTTGTCTCCTCAAAGCTGTGTGCCTATGTGACCAGACACCGCACCCATGACCAGTCACCATACCCACATTCCTTGAGCAGACATATACAATCACAATTGATGTCCATTGTCCCCATTTCACACTATTTCTCCATATCAATCCCCCCTTTTCTATCAAACTAAGTAAATTCTTTTACTTAAGCAGTCTTCCGGAATGATATAAAGCATCATACATAAGTGTTACCCTTTTAAACTAAAGCATCATACATAAGTGTTATCCTTTTAAACATTCTCCAAACCCACAAATATAACATAATGGTTAGTATTAAGGAAATTCCTCAACTGATCAATAAGATCACAACGGGGTGTACCATAGTGTTAAGAATTCCTGTTGCAGAAGGTGACCAGCCAAGAGTATCTCACCAATTACGGTTTCCATCTTGTTCTACCTTTTTTAAAACTTTCTTGATCCCCTCTACATCATGATGGATCGTAAGAAGAGTTTCATGTCCCTTTTCTTTGGTTTCTTTCAGTATACGTTGTAAATCTGCATGTTTTAATAGTTCTTTTATACTACTTATATTTAGTAGGAATTATCATCTGTGATAGGGTAAAGTTGGATTTTAAGAATTGATGAGACACTACTGGGGCTGAGTAACTAAAATCGCATCCTGTCATAGTAGTAAAATTACAAATACAATAATTTGAATATTGTGCAGTCTCCTTTACCTCCTCATCTACAGTTATTGTGTTACACTTAGTTCTCAAACACGCACATTCCTTCCTTGCATATATAATTACTGTTTTCAAGTTTGCGTTTGGTTGGGCCTCGAAATGACATATTTTCTGATCTGTATCTAAACAAGTATCCTGGGCCATTATAGTATTGCTTTCACAGAGGAAGCCCTGCTGTTCTCGCATAATACAAGATTCTTAATCTACTGTTTGCCACTTGTCACCTACCTTTCTGGCCCATGTTCTATGTTCAAAAGGATATTTTCCTAGGCATATTATAAAGATGGGCTCGGTTAAGGTAAAATTGTGCCAACATTCCCGTGAATTAAAGCACATGGTTGTATTTAGAAGGGTAAATTCCTTATCTACCTTTCTGACATTAATCAGGGTGTCTCCTGAAATCTTGGTGTTATCTTTTTCATTATATGTTTGACACCCTACTTTTATCCTATCTCCTAATTTTCCCCATAATTGGTCGACTTTGTGTACATCCTCCTAATCCCATTGATTCCTTTGGTATACCTCATTTTCAGAAAAAACCACCATAGCTAGTTTCGTCTTTGAGTCCACCTTTCCCATTATTCCAGTGTGTTTTTTCTGGGCATGATTCCAAGGCCAGTTATCAGGCTCTTGGTTGTAGGCAAGAGAGAGGGTACAAAAACCCACAAATGGTTTAAACCCACTACTGATCATTTTAAGAATCTAAACGTTCCTCATATATACATATAAAATCTGTTTTAATCAAAAATATCTTTGTTTGAGTTGGGGCTTACTGATAACAAGTTGGGCAAGACTGGCCACTGGCTCAGTCCCAGACTCTTTTGTTCTATGTTGTTTGTTGTGGTGCCCTTCCCATATGGTGGATCCACAACCGCTCAGGTTCACTTACTTGCCACCCACATTATTCCCATTTGTCCGAGTAAATTTGAGTTTCAGTTCTTTTTTATCTGGGGTTACTCTCCACGAAGTTGCAGGGGCTTTCTTGATCCGGGTATGGTGAATCCAAGAATTCTGTCCCTCAACCTTGATTGCAGTGTAGGTGGTGAGTAGGACTTGAAAAGGTCCGGTCCACTGTGGTTCCAGGGTTTTATCTGCAGAACACTTAACATATACATAGTCCCCTGGTCGTATATAGTGAACAGGTCCATCCAGACCCCTACTGCGTGTTCCCATCACATGCTTCTCAATTCTTATTAATTGTTTGTTTAGTGCCACCATATAGGAAGTCATTGTTTCTTCACCAATCTGTGAAGACGTCCCCTTTTGTACCCCATAGGGTCGTCCATACAAAATTTCAAATGGGCTAAGCCCCTCTTTTGCTCTTGGTCTAGTTCGAATTCGTGTAAGAGCTAATGGCAAATATTGGGGCCAAGTTAGATTTGTTTCTTGACCTAGCTTGACAATCTGTTGTTTGATTAGATGATTCATCTTTTCCACCTGGCCACTCGATTGTGGTCGGTATGGGGTATGTAATTGCCAATCTATTCCTAGATGGTGGCTGATCTGTTGCATTATTCTGGACACAAAATGTGGTCCTCTATCCGAGGACATTACTGCTGGGACTCCAAACCTAGGTATTATCTCTTGGAGCAGTATTTTGGTCACTTCCCGGGCTTTAGCAGTTCTGCACGGGAAGGCTTCTGGCCAACCTGAAAAGGTATCTGTTAGTACCAATAAATATCGACACCCCCCTTTTTTAGGAAGTTCCGAGAAATCAATCTGCCAATGTTGCCCTGGAACATTTCCTTTCCCAATTTTTCCCAACTTTGGCCCCTTGGTAATCTTAGGATTAGTCTGGAGACAAAGATCACATTGTTGGGTTACTTGTCTAATAGTAGTATACAAATTTTGTGCTATTATGTTTTTAGTGAGATCCTTATATAGAGCTTCTGCCCCCCAGTGCCTTTTTCTATGTTCTTCCCGAACTACTGACCATACCATGTAGGAAGGAATCACTATTCTCCCATGTGAGATTACAGCTCACCCTTCCTCATTATATGATCCCTCTAGGTCAGAAATCAGTTTGCGATCTTCTTTAGTATAGTCTGGTTTACCTTCTAGAGATATTTGTCCATCGGGTATTAGCGCACCCTCTACCTTGATTGCTTTTCTGGCTGCCTGTTTTGCTTCCCTGTCCGCCAGTTCATTTCCTCTTTCTAATTCTGTGCTCACTTTCTGGTGTGCCTTGATGTGCATAATTGCCACCCTTTCAGGAAGCTGGACCGCATTTAGGAGTTTCAAAATTTCTTCCGCATGTTTGATGATTTTTCCTTGGGAGTTTAACAGTCCCCTTTCTTTCCATATTGCTCCATGAGCATGTACCACTCCAAAGGCATATTTAGAATCAGTCCAAATATTTATAGGTTTTCCCTGAGCTCTCTCCAGAGCTCGAGTAAGGGTTATGATTTCAGCCTTCTGTGCCGAAGTGTCAGCTGGTAGCGGTCCCGATTCTATCACTTCTTCAGAGGTTGTAACAGCATATCCGGAATGTCGTTTTCCGTTCAGCATATAGCTGCTCCCATCCGTGAACCAATGTTCAGCTCCATTAATAGGAACATCCTTGAGATCTGTCCTACTAGAATAAGTGGCTTCGATTGTTTCTAGACAGTCATGATCGACTGATTCGCCAACATTCCCATTAAGAAATGAGGCCGGATTGACGATGTTTGTAGTCACGATCTCAACATCATCTTGTTCCACCATTATGGCCTGGTATTTTAGGAATCTCTGTGGGGAGAGCCAATGCCCCCCTTTTGTTTCAAGGACTGCAGACCCTGTGTGGGATACTAAGACAGTCATTTTCTGGCCCAAGGTAAACTTCCGGGCCTCCTGGATGTTTAGGATGACAGCTGCTACTGCTCTCAGGCAACCAGGCCACCCTTTTGCAGTGGCATCCAGCTGTTTAGAGAAGTATGCCACTGCCCATCTGTATGGTCCCAAATCTTGTGCCAGTATTCCTAATGCCATTCCCTGTTTCTCATGGGAAAATAGGAAAAATGGCTTACTCACATCAGGAAGTCCTAGTGCTGGTGCCGACATCAAGGCTTTCTTCAGTTCATGGAAAGCTCTGTCTGATTCAGCATCCCACTGAAGATCCTTCTGATTAGCTGCTATCAGGGAATATAATGGTTTAACAAGCAAGCCATAATTACATATCCAAAGCCTGCACCATCCTGTCATTCCCAGAAATGTCTGCAGTTCCTTTACAGTTCGTGGTCGGGGGGCTTGGCATATGGCTTCTTTTCGGGCCTTCCCTAGGACCCGTTGTCCGGCACTGATCTCGTACCCTAGGTATGTGACTTGTTGTAACACCACCTGTGCCTTCTTCTTAGAAACCCGATATCCTTGTAGTCCCAGAAAGTTCAGCAGGCTCACAGTCCAAATAATACAAGATTCTTCGGTTCTGGTTGCAATAAGAAGATCGTCTACATATTGTAACACTTTCCCTTCTCCTGACGGTGGTTCCCATAACTCCAAATCCTTTGCTAATTGGTTTCCAAAAATTGTGGGGCTATTTTTAAACCCCTGTGGCAACACCGTCCATGTGAGCTGGGTCTTTCGACCGCTTCTGGGATTTTCCCATTCAAAAGCAAAAATTCTTTGGCTGGCTTCATGGAGAGGGAGGCAAAAGAAGGCATCTTTTAAGTCTAAAACTGTGAACCAAGCTAGGTCAGGTGTCAGGGTGGTTAGTAAGGTATAGGGGTTAGCTACTACAGGATACAGATCCTCTGTTATTTTGTTAATGGCCCTTAAATCCTGAACTATCCTATAAGACCCATCAGGTTTTTTAACTGGGAGGATAGGTGTGTTAAATTCTGACTCACATTCTTTTAGTAGTTTTAATTCTATGAATCGCTCTATATTTGGACGAATTCCTTCCCTATCTTCCCTTTTCAGTGGGTATTGTTTAATTCTTATCGCACCCTGTCCTTCCTTTAATTTTACTATAACAGGTGATGCATTCTTGGCACATCCCGGCATGTCAATTGCCCATACTCCGGGATATACCTGATCAATAATTCTGGTATCAATTTCCCTTTTTATAGGAGTACTGGCCAAAGATAGGCTCATAACCTGTATGTATTGATGATCATTTACCTCCAGAGTAACTTCCCCTTTTTTAAATTTGATTGTTGCCTCCAATTGTTCTAATAAGTCCTTACCAAGAAGGGCCTTTGGGGAATTTGGCATTCTTGTTTGTTTTCTTAGTTTGTACTTTAAAGGTTTCAGGATGTTTTCCTGGTGGCCAGCAGCTCCCACAACTGTAACAAATAATTATTTTTTTACTGAAGTTCAACAAATAAGTTGGTTTCGTATTCACTAAAATTCCACCTCATACCCATTCCCTGCCCTAAAGGGCAGTTAGGGGTCCTGTTGTACTGCAAATGCTGCAGCAATTGGGGTGACATTGTCAGGTCCTTCTGCTCAATTGTCAGCAACAGCAATCCCCTCCTCCCCACCATCAGGAGGATTCGGGGCAGGAGATGCTGTTCCTGCTCTGCAGGTTACACAGGCCTGCCTCTGCAGCAGCATTTCTGCTTTAACTCTTTCTTACCCTGAATGCAAACCTGCTACTTGTTGCTTTAAGTCTGTGCCATTACATATCAGCCTTCGCAGGCAAACAGCAAACACCCTGCCGTGCATCCAGCGTGACTCAGTCGCACCTTCGAGGGGGTACGGGGGTTTGTACAAACTCACCCCAATACTTTAACACTTTCACAAGGTCTTTGATTCTCCACCCACCCCCGCCTCAGGTTTTACATACATTAGTACAAGTTTTTATCTCACAACGTGTTTCATTCTAGTTGCTCCACAGAAGGAACCGCAACCTGAGCTTTTAACACAAAAATTTCAACAAGAACATCTTTCTAGTTTAGGTCTTAGGGGTTTTTCCTATCCTTTTCTAGAGCCATAATCAAAGATCAGGTGATGTTAATCCCTCACTCTTTCTAGTGTTAGTACCATAGGATCCCGAGGGGGTACTAATCCACAGTCCTTTTGCCACTCAGGTTTGTCCTGGAGGACGAAGAACATGTCTGTATACGATACTTCGTCCCATTTTCCCTCTCTCCTCAGAAACAACATTAATTGCAGGAGAGTGTTATAATCTAACGTTCCTCCCTCCTGAGGCCATTTCGCATCACTCCAATTTATACAAAAGCCACCACTGATTACAATATTTAATCAATTTCCTTCTATTTTCGGTACCACCATGTCCTACGATATCACTCCAATGTTTTAATATACAACCCAAGGGCGATTTTTCACAGGGCTTACTCCTTCCATTTCCCATTTTACAATTTTAATTACTTTGTTTTTCTCCGGCCGCCTTAGCCACCCAAGGTCGGAAACGCGGATAGAGCTCCTCACTCGTATTGCACTCAAACGCGTGTCTCAAGCACTCTTGCACTCACACTCAGTCAAAATAATTAAGCCATACACGGAAAATCAAAATGCGCATCTCAATCACACCATTCACACTCTCCGGGCAGCCCGCAGTCACACAAGCAGTATGTTATACGGTACCGTGCACTTATGTACAACTTTTAGGAACACTTGACAGTTCACAAAGTATGCATTTCAATGAACAATTGCCAAAAAACAAACAACAAACAAAAAAACACATTTTTCCTGGTCTTAAGCAGAGTGTTAAGTTTTCCGCTATTTGCCACGAATTACCAGAATATTATTATTTTTCAATATACATTTCATAACTCCGAGTTTTGAACATGTAACAAGACAACACATAGAACAAACAAGACACAGAGCGCTATTTCAGTTGTTATATTCTAGGAATTCCCCAATTCTTAAGACAACCCAATGGAAGTTTTTAGCTTCCCCCTTTTTCTTTTTCCTACGCAAAAGTTTCCCTTTTACTTTTGCTAAGAGGTCCCTCTTGTTCCTGTGAGGTTCCGCCTTATTCCGTCCCGCCCCCCGCTTTCCGTCACGAGGCCTCCGGGCTTTTAGGAATGGCAGTCACCTCGGGTTTGCTCGATCTGCCCTCAAGATCGCTAGCGGCCACCCCTCGGTCAGCAAACCCCCTCCCAAGGTACCTTTCCTCCTGGGGACTGCGCTGCGCGCCGGACGTCTCCGTGCGTCTCACCAGCCGCCCCGTTACTGAACATACCGTTTTATCCGCGGATCCAGGGGTTCTCTTCTGCTCCCGGGGGAACAGCTGAGAAGAGGAGGCTCCTCCGAGGAAATCTCCCGGGGCGCGCCTAGGAGCGTCCGCTCCGCAGCTGGTCCCTCGGCCGAGCAGAAATCCTCCTGCCTGGCTCGCCAAAACTGACGTGCGGAATTAGACTCTGTAACTCGAAAGTTATAAAGTAGGTATGTTTATTGCGCGCAGATGCACGGGGGATCGCTCCTCCACAAGCGTGCATGCCCGAAGTGACGAACCATCCCACATTTATACAATGAAACAAATGAATATTCAATTAACGCCTATACATATTCGTTACCTAAACCCCGCTTCGTATGTTAATTAGCTTATCAGTCCGTTGCCTGGAATGTGGTGGTCTTGCAGGTTTGTAGGTGATTCATGTTCTTGTGACCATCCCATCTTCTCCAGCAAGGAGACTTAGCACTCCCTCCCTCTAGATAGCATTTGAATGTCTCTCATCTTCTCTCATTCTCTTTTAAATAGCCCCTTTGTTAGAGGAAGAAGGGCAGGCGTCTCCCCGTCTCCCCTTTGTTAGAGGAAGAGGGGCAGGCGTCTCCTCAAAAACTGTAGTTGTCTCCTCAGAGCTGTGTGCCTATGTGACCAGACACCGCACCCATGACCGACTAGTCACCATACCCACATTCCTTGAGCAGACATACACAATCACAATCGATGTCCATTGTCCCCATTTCACACTATTTCTCCATATCAGTATCAGCAAATGATATTTGGATTTTCACTCATTTCATCCTTATTGGAACCCAAAGGATAGAAACATCACCTCCGAGACCCACCTACAATGAACTTGAAGGCTCAGTTATTTACTGGACACTTGTCTTCCCTAAAATGGGTTTCCTGTTCTCACATCACAGTGTTCCTGATACTAGTAGCTTAAATGGCTCCTCTTTGCTTCCAGCCATTCCACAGGATTACACAAACACAGAACAGCTGAGGTTGGAAAGCACCCCTGGAGATCATCTAGTCTTACCCCACTTCTCAAAGTATGGTCATCCAGAGCACACTGCTAAGGACTGTGTCCAGTTGGGTTTTGAGTATCTCCAATGATGAGACTTCACAACTTCTCTGGGCAACGAGTGCCCATGCTTGGTCACCCTTAAGAAAAAAGAAAAAATTTATTATATTTAAATGAAATTTCACACGTTTCAGTTTGTGCCCATCATCTCTTTTTCTTTCACTGAGCAACACTGAGAAGAGTCTGACTCCATCTTCTTTACTCCCCCTCATCAAATATTTATAGACACTGATATAACCCCCCTGGAAGCTTCTCTTCTGCATGCTGAACAGTCCCTGCTCTCACACCATCTCCTTGCGTGTCAGATGCTCCAGTCCCTCCATGGTCCTTCTCTGGACTTGCTCCAGTATGCCCAGGTCTCTCTTGTACTGGGTAGCCCAGCACTGGACAGTGAAGTCCAGATGTGTCTCACCAATACCGAGCAGAGAAGGGTCACCTGCTTTGACCTGCTGGCCACGCTCTGCCTGATGCAGGCCAGGAAGCTGTTGGCCTTCCATGATGCAAGGGTATACTCCTCCTCACTGTTCCTTCCTCCCGTGCAGACACTGAAGATGTACAAAAATAACTGCAAACAGGCCAAAGTGGTGAGTCAATACCTCACCTACTTCTACAACCAAGGCATGTCCAAGTACCGAGACATCCACTTGGTGAATCACTTATTTCTAAAAAGAACTACGTCACAAGGAACTGTAAGCATTTTTTAAAGACATAGCTGCTTATTCAGCACTGCTGATAAGAAAATTTCCTTCGGAACTGGCTGTTGATGCAATGTTATAGACACTATAAATTATCTTTACCTCCCAAATCCCCCTAATTTTCGGTGCCAGTCTCTCACGCGGGTCTAGCCCACAGTGCCATCTAGTGGCAGAGCCGGATATGACCATGTCCATCACAAAAGCGCTCCTAGCCATCCACACTGCTTAGCAATCTCAGTAGAGATAAAATTGTATGAAACACCCTCTTATGCTTGGAAATAGTACCATGTGGGACAGCATGAGAAGAACTCACCTTGTCAGGGCCTGAGAGGAGTTAGACAGCCCTGACGATGAAATTGCCTATCCAGTATGCTTCATAAGGATGATTATAATTACTTTTCCCAGAGATGACCCGTTCTCTGCTGCTCTGGAAAAAATAAGTGAATCTAACCGGGCAGAGTTATAAGAAACATTTCTTAAACACTTTTTGAAGACAACCAGGAGAGCCTGCTTTCTTACAAGACGCAAAACCAGCAGTAATTCTGACACAGTCTTCTTTAGAAACCGTTTCCAGAATATCTGACATTCATCTCTGGCATCTGATTATTGCTGTTTAGGTAAATTTACAGGATCACCAAACCAGAATGAACACTGGACAGTATATTCACACTGTACTCAAATTATATGTGCTCCCAGTTAATTTATGAGTTGAACAAGAACACAGTAATGTGGATGGTTTTGATGACAAAAAAGTAGAATAGTAATGTATTGTAACACAGAATGAATACCCAAATTCTTGCATTGACTAGCTTCACATATCTACAATGTCAATCTAGAATCAGCCTGTGCAAAGATTTTTGGATATTCTATTGTGATTCTTTATACATTATAAAGTGGTCAAATAAATTAAAACACATGAATTTAAATTTAAAGAAAGGAAAAAAACCACCCCAATTTCCACAAAGATCATACCCTACGAACTATTCCTCAGGCAAACTGCAGTCCATGTTAACAGCAATTATTGTTGTGAAGCTGTTCAAATAAGTAACACCAACTTTATTCTTTGACTTTCTAAACCACGTTAGTGAAATGTCTTTCTGATTGTATCAAACCTACTGAAAGCGAAAAAAACCCTGTCCTATATCGCTTTCTAGGCATCTTACATTGAAGGTCATGAGAACTAGAAATAAGAAATCTAGATTGCAGAGGCATTTCTTGAAACACGTCAATTTAGTGAGCTCTGCTATAAGCAGCTTCAGTGGTTGAAATGAAAAGAATCTACAGGGAATGGTGCTGAGTTATGCAGCCTCACACTCAGAAGGCAACGTGCTGCGTTGAAGAAGGATGGCCTCTCAAGCAGCACAGTTTCCAAAGAAGCTTCTAATATGTGAAGAACTCAAGTGCACTCATGAAGTTGTACACCTTCGCAGGAGAATGCAGCATAAGGACTCACAACTTGTTTTCTCAGATGTGAACTACTCTTTATATGTCTTCAGACTCTTCTACGTCTAGTTGCTTATTCACACCTTTTGCTTTCAAAGGATTAAAAAATGTAAAAATTGAAAGTATTAAAATGTTTATGTAAACTTTCATACAAGAATTTCTAGCCCTAGTCAAGCCTGCATATTTTTAGTATGGTAATTGATATTAAGTATAATTTACGTAAACTCATTTTTGTTGGCAAAAGACAGTCAGCTTAAGAGGTCTTATAATGATTTAAATCTGATGCTTTTGAGCATGGAGTTCAGTTTTTTTACCCCCTTCAGCTCTAACAATTATCTAGCTGTTTTGGAGAGATCACTGCTCTTCTAAGTAATGTTCTCTGAAAGCTGAAATAAAGAAATGGAGGAGGAAAGACTAAATCTGCATAACCAGTTCCATTTGTACTCGGCATAACTTAGATCCCTTCCACTGCAGCATTTGGATTTCAGTGAAATTGTAAAAATATTCTGGAAAAAACCCAACTTAAACAATTTGAGGTATTCTATCACAATCATAGGTTATGTTTCTGAAAGGTAGTTTATCTCAAATGACAACTAAAAGTGAGTCTGACTCTTCAACAAACATGTGTTCTTCTGTTTTGGAACACAGTACACTTGCCCTGTGACAGTACACTTGCTGTGAACTTGCTCCATGCACCAAACAGCACAACTTTGGGACAAGAGATGACAGCATCAATAGTTGGCAAATACTTGACTGCTATAAAGTGTAAAAGGAAGAAATTGTTACTTTTTAATTATAAAGTAAATGCTTTTGTAAAAAAAATAATAATTCTATTTTAAACACTCAAGATATTACTGCACAAATGTAATTATTTTCAAAGGTTTTGTTATTCTTTAAAGCTTTTTCACTTTGTATTCTTTCACTTTGATTTCTATTGATAACAATTTGCACTTGATCAATATTTCTCAAGCCTTCAAAAGAGGGGTTTTACAGAGTAGTAATGTGTGTTTTCTAAGATCTCTTTATAAAATATATAATTTATATATATATATGTATATATATTATTTTTTTCCAAGTTCCTATGCCCTTGAAACTGAATTGCAGAACAGACTTGTTAAAATGCTAGTTAGACCATTAAGGTGTTTTTGATGTTTTTATTTCTTATGTTTCCTGATTCATAGTTCTGAATGACCTATGCTTGTGATACAGCTGCACTTTGGTGGTAATAAACACTACAGTTCTGTCTTTTACTACCAAAAATATAATTCCTACGATATACAGTAGTAGTTACCTATAGTATCTTCCATTTAGATTACAACACTGTGTAGAAAGAAAGCATACTCTACAATGAATACAGCCAATAAATATCAATAAAAACATGACAAGTAATCTCTTTTTCCTCTTTAGGTCACCTGGGGGCCTTCTAAAATATCAGGGTTATGACTAGAGTCATGAGAAGGAAAGATCAGTGAATCACTTAGTCAAAATAAGTATC